>NC_030382.2:57274922-57581172 GCF_001625215.2 Daucus carota subsp. sativus
AGATAGTGGAGGAAATTAGTGGGTGTAATAGTAGTTTTTATTGTTAAATATGAGATAGTGGGGGAAGATAGTGGGTGTAATGATGAGAAAACTTACTATTTATGGTAATGTAAAGAAATGAGAGGGACATCCCAAAATAGTAACCGTAAACAAATGAGAGGGACAGAGGGAGTATTAAATATTGATGGGTCCCACCACTTTACCTACTTTTCATCAAACTTTACTCATTTTTCATACATTGTCTTGGTCTCCGTGTCCCCCTCCAATGTAAACAATTGAGGGGGACGGAGGGAGTAAATCGATAATTAGATTTGTTAAACTTTTATTACTCCCTTCATCCCAAATTAGATGACTCTTTTGAGAAATTTTTTTATCCTAAAATAGTCAAGCCTCTCTCTTGCACTTTTATCAACAATCTTTCATTGTTACCCTAGTTATTTATTATTTTCAACGTATCATCAAGTTAATATTATTCCGTCCCTTTTTACTTGTCACTTTGATTTTTTGCACTTTATTTAAGGTGATTAAAAAACATACTTCTACTTATTATTTTTAAATTTTCTTTTTCTAAATTAAAGTTTATAGTTTATATTTTTATTCATAAAAAGAAAATTTTAAAAAAGATGAGCGAAATTATGTTTTTTAATCACCTTAAGTTACGTGCAAAAAGTCAAAGTGACAAGTAAAAAAGGACGGAGGTAGGGGTGTTAACGAAACGAATTCGAAACGAATATTATAGTTTTTGTATTTGTATTCGGTTTAAATATACATATTCGGATTTGTATTCGTTTATTATCCGAATAGTTATTTGTATTCGTATTCGTATTCGGTTAAGTTCACGAACTATTCATATTCGTTTAAGACACTCATTTAAAAGAAAATAAAAAAAATAACTAAACTGCTGACACGTGACAAAAGTTATAAACTCCCATACTTCACCAATTCAAGCAAACTATAAAAAAGTCATCCAACTCAAATAATATAAAATTCAAATTACTGATTGAACAAACCTGGATAAACCAGAAGGTGTGACATTTTGTTTCTGATTTGTCGGTCTGTGCCTATAACTAGAAGAGCTCCCCTTACCAGTACATAATCTTATTAAATAAAAATATAATATTTTTCTATATAATATAAAATATATATATATATATATATATATAATTTAATTTCCGAATAATTAAGCGAATAGCGAATACGAATATTTATCTATTCGAATTTGTATTCGTTAACAAACCGAATATTTTTTAAGATTTGAATTCGTATTTGTATTTGTTAACAAACGAATACGAATAATGTTAAACGAATTCGAATACCGAATATTTCATTAAATATTCGTTTCGTTAACAGCCCTAGACGGAGGTAGTACTGTAGAAAGTCAACACCATAAATATGGGCATACATGGAAAAACAAACAATCATTTAATACTCTTTAATACTCTCTCTGTTTTTTTATATGACGCTTTGATTTTTGGCACACACTTTTAAGTGCTTTGACCGGGCAGTCAAAAATATTATTTTTTGAATTTTCTTTTTTTGAATAAAAATTTTGATTATATATTATTATTCAGAAAAAGAAAATTTAAAAAATAATATTTTTAACTCCCCGGTCAAAGTACTTAAAAGTGTGTGTCAAAAGTCAAAGCGTCGTATAAAAAAAAAACAGAAGGAGTATGTGTGAAATGAGCAAAAGACCCATTTAAACTGGGATGGAGGGAGTATAACACATGAAAAACATATTAAAATAGTTTTAAAAGTATAATTTAATTGATTAAGTATTTCAATGGATATCTGGTTATCTCGCTAAATATCACTTCTAATTCATTTTTATTGAAAAATTGATGGTAATGTCGTGTTTAGATGAATATTTTTTCTCATTTTCAAATTCATAAGTCTTAATTAATTTATTTATTTGTATTTTCCTGTGTCACAATAAATTTTATAAACAATTTTTTTAGCTTATAAATGAGAATTTAAGATATTAATTTTTTAATTAGATATGCTAAATTATTTTGACTTTCACAGCTAATTTTATATATACATATATGATCACAATTTGATAGTTAATTGTAATAAATTATAATATAATTTTTTTTATTATGTTGTCGCTGTGTTAAATGTCTTTTTTATTATAAAATTGTATCGCCAAATTCTCGCATATATCTGTTTTAAATTACTCTTTCATTAGTATAAAATAATTTGAAAGATTTTTAAAAAATTACATAGTTTAAAAATTTACTTGTTCGAGTTATACAAATCTGTATCTACTTTTTCAATAAATTAATTAAACACTAATTGATATTATCACTTATCTTTTTTCTTGTTATTTCATGATATTTCTGGATTTTGTGCCCAATTCAAATGTGGAATTCTCTAAAAACGGATGAAAATAGTGATTTATAGAAAATTTGATTTTACTTATAAATTTTAATATTAATTAATTTTTTTCTGAGATATAACAAATTAAAATATATCTAAAAAAACATATGACAAAGAAATAGCCAGGATATCCGTCCAAAAAAAAAAGAAGCCAGGATATTCTAAAAAGAAAAATTCATATATATGCTTCCCAAAGTCTATTTCCAATCATCAATATACTTATATAAAGGAGAAGCGAGGGGCGTGTAGGTGGCGCCTCTCAGATAGCTCCGTTCTATTTTTCTAATTTTCTAGAATTTTTAGATGAAAAATATCAAAAATTAAAACTAACTTTTTTAGTTTCCGTTATATTAGAAGCAAGTTTCAGATTCTAATTTTGTTTTAGATTATTTATGGAATATAGTAGCTTCAAAGTTTTAATCTGATTTTGTTTCAGATTATTTAATTATGGGAAATAGTAGCACACAACTTTCTATTCTTCTAATTTTCTTGAATTTTTGGATGACTCCGTTCTATTTTTCTAATTTTCTGGAATATTTGGATGAAAAATATCAAAAATTAGAACTAACCTTTTTTGTTTTAATTATATTAGAAGCAAGTTTCAGATTCTGATTTTGTTTTAGATTATTTATGGAATATAGTATCTTCAAAGTTTTAATCTGATTTTGTTTCAGATTATTTAATTATGGGAAATAGTAGCACACAACTTTCTATTCTTCTAATTTTCTTGAATTTTTGGATGAAAAATATCAAAAATTAGAACTACCTTTTATAGTTTCGAATATATTAGAAGCAAGTTTCAGATTCTGATTTTATTTTAGATTATTTATGGAATATAGTAAATTCAAAGTTTTAATCTGATTTTGTTTCAGATTATTTAATTATGGGAAAGAGTAGCACACAAGTCTGTCTGCACTTATAAATACCCTAATAGGTTGTAGGGTTTTGGATCATCTAAACACAATTCTCTTGCTCGATCTCTTACTCGGTGGTGCCGTTTTTCTGCAATGATATATGTTTGTTGGTTATTTTTTTATAATATTTGCAGGAAAATATTATTTATGCAACACTTCGACAATATATGTTTGCTCGGTTAAAGCACCTTTTACTTGTAGGCTGTTTATACAGTATTAAAAAAATTAAAAGTTGTTGCAAGCAAAGGTAGTTATAGACCGCTATGTGGGAGTCGACAAATCCAAACACGGGAGAAGAATATAGTCTTGACATGATATTGATGGATGATATCAATAAATTAACTATTATTGATGTATGTTTGTCGGTTATTCTTTTATAATATTTGTTTTGCTCATTGGACATGTTTGTTATCAATTTTTATATGATTTACACATGAAAAAATTATTCGTGCATTAGCTGTTTGCTCTGTTCAAGCAACTTTTAAGTGAAGGTTGTGTTTATACAGTATTAAAAAATAAAGATTGTTACAAGTAAGGGTAGTTATAGACGGCTATCTCATGGATTTAAGTTAGATGTTTTTGTGCACAATCAATCTTAAAAAAATCGGGGGAGGGTGACAATATAAGAACATGATTACTTTTCACAAAAAAAAACACAAATAAAATTAAGATTCGTCGTGCTTTAAATTGTTAATTACGTGTAAAAAATTATTTTCATTTTTTCACCATGAATTATAGTCCAATTTTCAAATTTTATATATCAATATTGGTATTACATCAAGATTTTTATAATATAAATTTATTTTATCCTACAAATATTAATTTTGAATTATTAATATACTTTTTATAAACAGCCACAAAATTATTTTACCCTACAAATATTAATATTAAATCATTAATATAATTTTTATAGGCCGCCGCAAAGCGCGGCTTCTCAACTATTAAACAATAGATTAAAAAATCCAGCAGATCTCTGACAAAAAATAAAAAATCCAAATCAATAATCTAATAGTTTACTCGTTTAAGACATAAAGCTTCTTTTATTAAGCATCATCCAATAAGCACTTGTTCCTCGTACATACGTGCGCACATATGTCCCCACACGAGCGCCGTAGTCTAAAACCAAACTAAAGCAACCCGACTGTTGATCTTCCCATGACTCGTTCTTCAAGAAACACCACTTTTTCTATTAACCTTATTTCCTTGTCAGCAGGTGGTTTTGTAATATAATTATTGTTATAATTTATCTGGCACTTGTAATAAAACTCACTACAGCTCTTCTTCGTAGAGCTTTGCTCTGTCTCTCGGTGCTTCTGCTCTTACCAGGGCACTAGCAAGATAAATAAGGAAAGTAAGTTTTTTCTATTTTTGTACACATATTTTTTTTGGCCTTAAATTTCCTTGATGTTCTTGATATTTTGATGAACGTGTGTGATTTGCATGATCATTGTGGGGGTTCTTGAATCTTGATGTGGGCTGGTTGTGATTTTTAAAGTGTGGGTTTTGTGTTGTGGTTTAATGGGGTGGTGTTAATTGTGTTTCTTGATGATCTTGTTTGAGAAGGTTGGAAATTCAAGGGTTAATGTAATGTGGGTTGGAGGGCTAAAGGGTTTATGAATTCTTGATTCTGGGGTTTTGGTGCATGAATTTTTTTCCCAAGATGAGTATTTAATTTGATCATTTTTTTAACATGAATCTTCAGTTATTTGATAGCATGTTTGTTCTTGATCATCTAGCCGTGTTTTCGTAAACTTTAAGTAGGGGATTTGGATCGGGGACTGAAGATTCATACCCATGACCTAGTTTGTCGGGGGTGGGATGAGAGTGGTGAGACTGTCCCGGAGTTTTACCTTTGATTGTTACCTGTGATGTTTTGTTAAATGATGATAAGCTGGAACCTTTCACAGAAAATCAAATATTTCTTGGTCTATATGGTTTTTGTATGATGACATATACTTGGCAAATTAATTTGGTAGGAATGTTATCATATTCAAGCAAGTTCTTATAAAAAAAAATAATAAATTCGCAAGCAAGTATATGTTTGGTTCATGTAACAGAAGATTGCAATGTTCTGGATAAGTTGGGTAAAGACCAAAGAGCTTATATTGATCACTGTAACTATGTCATTTTCCAATTAGCATGTCACTCAGCAATCAGCATATGCAGTGCTTGCCAATATTGATCATGGCACGAAGACAGAATTATATATTATAATCCATATTCCTACCATTCATAAACCAACAATATTTTTTTAGAGTGAAAGTACTAAACAACTTATACTCTCTTGGCTTTATTTTTTTTGGTCATGGTTACAAAACTTTATATACTAATACATGCACATGAAATATCTGCTTGTTACTATATTATCTAATTGTTCCTTGCAGTAATATATAATTGAGTCGTTATAATTTTTTCCGACATCATTATTTCTAGGAGATTGTAGCTCCAAGCTTCAATGGGTCATGACCAGGAAGAGCAAGTTGTAACGACGGGGTTCGTGACCGGCATTAAGTTTGATATTTTGACTGAGAAAGATGCAGTAAGTATTCTGTTACATACTTGTTAATTTTCGTGAATTAATTGAGGACAGAACAAAACCCTAAGAAGCAGTAGGGAGGCAGTGGGAAGAAAGACTTACTATGGTTATGTCTTTGTTTATTTCCTTTCCTCTGTATTGATCCTTATGCTCTCCGAATGCCTTCTATTGTAACAAATCCTATAATGAAGATAGATGATGTAGTTAGTAGTTTTCTTTATGTGGATTGACTTTAGAAAAGTTTTTGAACAATAAAGCCTTAATGATATCAATAATATAGATATGGTTGTATAGTGGTATGTCTATGTGCTTCTCAATTTCCTTTCCTTTGTATTGACAGTATGATCTTTGACAGATGCTGTAGTTGGTAGTTTTTCATTAAGATGGTAGAATTCTATAATTTTTTCAGTGGTTACATATAATTTTTTTTTTATAATATAAGTGATTATTTGCCAATGTTATCATAACGGAAGGAAATAGCAGATGAGCCTTTGCACTAGGCTATCCCTGAATCTTTGAATTTTGTTAATTTAAATGCTAGGAGATATGATAAGGGTTTTGTTGCTGGGATTAAATTACTCTTGCAATCTGGAGGGTTAGCTAAAGTGAACATAGTGCCCGTCCTTGCAGGTTTCTATATACAAAAGTTCCAAACAAAAAGACAAGTTTTGAATTATCTTTTTCCTACCCGCACTAGTTTTTTTTTCCGAGTCGTTTTAGTTTATTGTGCTCTATAATTGCTGCTGTCAATGGGTCTTCTTCCTTGTATGATGCAACATTTTGTGGACAATTACATGAACCTATACTAATCAAAGTTATTTCTTGCATTCTTTATTTCGACTCAATAATATCCAGGAGATGATATCTGTGAAAGAAATTGAAGTACCCAATGACGTGGTACATCCAATGCTTGGACTTCCTAATCAAACTTCTTCTCAGTGTCTAACATGCGAGGCCGAAGATGTAAAAACCTGTGAAGGTACTGGTAGCAAATTATGTTTTACAATAAGGCATGGTCCTTCACATCATAATTGAATTCTGTTGTGATTTTGTGTACCATTTATAAAAATTTGCAGGTCACTTTGGGTTGATTAATCTTCCGTACACAATTCTCCACCCATACTTGATTTCAGATGTGGCAAAGATTTTAAATAAAATCTGTGTAGGATGTAAATCTGAACGGAGTAGGGCCAAGGTCAGGTACTACTCCCTTTTTGTGTTAACTTGAGCAAAACTGTATTTGTCTAGGTCTGTATGCCCCCTCACAATCCTCAGTGTTTTAATTAAGCAATGCTTTCATAAAATCAATTAACTTATTTTTCTACTAGCTTTAGTAACAATGATATTAATTTCGGGCTGTAATATATAGTTCCATTTACAATTTGATCATGCCGCATAACATTCTTTGCCTTTTTCCCACTTTGGGTATCTGTCCTCATAACTATGGACACGGGACGGTTGATATTATTTTATATCAGCTGCATCAACACTCAAAAGTGTGGTGTTTGTCTCTTTTATTTAACATAGGAAAGGAAGCACTTCTCTCACAAAAAATGTACCTACTCAGATGCTTTCCTTTTTTGTTTTTTCCTTTTTTTATAATTCACAGAACCTCGTACCTGTATGATAATGCTATTAGATTGGATCATACTGTATGAATCGGCAAAAATATGACTAAATAACAATATTTCATGAATGAAATGCGCTGAAAAATAAGCTTAACTTCATACTGACACTAGTGATGAGTCCTGAGACTCATGACCTTACGAGGAATAAATAATTCTGTTTTAATAGATATCAATGACAAAGTTCTAGAGACATACTTCAACACTATTTGCAAGTGTAGTAAAGCCTTCTTCTTTTACACCTGATTATATATATGTAAACATCGAAGGGCCATCTAAGAAATTCGGGTTTTAGAAAGGTGTAGTGTAGATTTTGGCAAACCACTGTTGTTATATGTCAAATTTTATGAGACAATTTCAAAACAATTATTGCGTTGATAGGTACCAGAATGACTTAATTTATTTTTCATCAGTTATATTAGCATCTCCTATTGTGAATTGAGATATTGCATATATTTGTTTCTAGAGTTTGATGACTCTGATCCTTTATTACATGTGTTTAGCAGAGTGCTGACTCATCATCAACTCATAAGAAGCCAACTCATAAGAAGCGTGAGCGTTGCAAATATTGTGATGTAAGTTGTAGCCTTGTAAGCTTGTAGGTTGTAGCTATGTTTTGCACTTTTCCATGTATCTGTGATTTTATGATGGAATGCTATATCCAATAACAGGGACTCAGGAAAGATGAATATCCGAGAACAATTTTCAAAGTTTCGAGCAAAGAAGTATTTGGAAGAACAGCCATCTTTGCAAAAATAAATGATCGAGTGTTCTCTAGGATTGAAACCTTAGCTTCTGATTATTGGAATTTCCTTGCAGAAGATACACAACAAGCAGGAAATGCATTAAAACCTAATGAACGAGTTCTATCACATCTCCAGGTTTTTCTTCTTCTGGTGCTCCTACTGTTGCTGCTTGCTAATACTACTAATTTTATATCTCTCATTATACAGATGTTTAAAAGTGTTTACTGTTTTACATTCTCATATTATGGCTTTGAGTCTCTATATTTTAATATTTAGGTGCATGAATTGCTGAAGGAAGTTGATCCAAAGATTGTGAAAGAGTTTGTGAAAGACAAAAAAGATTTGATCTTTATGAACAATTTTCCTGTAACTCCTAATTCCCATCGCGTAAATGAATTCGGAGGACAAGTTAGATTTGTGAGTAAATCTGTTATTTTTGTGAACAAAATTTTAGAATTTTAATATTTTACTATTGCTTGACTGGTTCAATGTATCAGGATGAACTCACTAGGTGTTACAGAAAGCTGGCAAATTTTGAAGGTTCAGCTAATGAGTTGAGTACTCGTGTCCTAGACTGCTTCAAAATGTGCAAGGCAAGTAATATATCATACTTCATTTTATGCTTACTGTTTATATCAGTCTTAGATAATACAGTCACTCACTTTTGCCTTAATAAAATTTGCATTTCAGCTACGATCAGAAAAAGTGTCAACCAAAATGTTTAATCAAAATGAGGAAGCTGCCCCAAATTTATCTGGTCTGAGGTTCATCAAAGAACTTATTTTGGGAAAACGATCTGATCATACTTTCCGCATGGTCGTTGTGGGTGATCCCAGAATAAAAGTGGATGAAATCGGTGTCCCTTCCCATATTGCAGACTCAATGCAAATATCCGAGCAGCTGAATTCACTAAATTGGGAAAGTCTGGGTTTAAAGATTTTGAGGAAAAGGGACACATATATTCGTCGAGATGGTAGGCTGGCTCGGGTCACAATAAAAGATGATAAGTTGCGGATTGGGGACACTGTACACAGACCTCTCCGTGATAGAGATATTGTTCTGATCAATAGGCCACCATCTATTCATTCTCATTCACTAATTGCGCTATCTGTTAAAATTCTTCCGACAAATTCCATCCTCTCTCTCAATCCATTAATTTGCTCCCCTTTTCGTGGGGATTTTGATGGTGACTGCTATCATGGTTTTATTCCACAATCTGTCGACTCCAGAGTAGAGCTCCAGGAGCTGGTTGCTTTGAACAAGCAGTTAACTAATATTCAAAATGGTCTAAATCTTATATCACTAACACAAGATAGTTTAACTGCCGCTCAGTTGGTTATTGAGGATGGAGTGCTTTTGAACCGTTCTCAAATGCAGCAGCTGCAAATGTTTTGTCCAAGATCTTGTCAGCTGCAGGCTCCAGCCATTGTCAAGGCATCTTCACGTAAGAATTGTTTGAAAGCTGCTTCTTCAGATACCTTCCTGTGGACAGGCAAACAGTTATTCAGCCTGCTCCTTCCTCAAGATTTTTCTTATGATTGTCCTTCAAGCGCTGTTAAGATAATGAAAGGGGAACTTATATCTTCCAAAACTGCATCTTCTTGGCTACGTGATACCAAGGGAAACCTTCTCTATAGCCTTATAAGCCACTGTCAGGGGGAGTTTCTTGACTTCCTACATGCTGCTCAGGGAGTTTTAAGCGAATGGTTGTTTATGCGGGGACTAAGTGTTTCACTGGCTGACATGTACCTCTCTTCTGATTCACACTGCCGGAAGAATATGATTGATGAAGTTTCATGTGGTTTGCGGGAGGCTGAGCTGATATCATCTGTAAAATTATTGATGGTGGATTCGAATCTGGATTTTCTTGTTGGAAGCCTTGAAGAAAGTGAAACTGCTATGGATTTTGGAGCTAAGCACATGTTCTGTGACCGACAGAAGTCACCTGCTCTCATTCAAGTATCTGTTTCTGCATTCAAGCAGGTTTTTAGTAAAATTCAGAACTTATTTTACCAATATGCGAGTGAAGACAATTCTTTTTTAGCCATGATAAAGGCTGGAAGCAAGAAGAGTAACCTTACTAAGGCTGTCCAGCATGCAATGTGCCTTGGTTTGCAGCATTCATTGGTTTCACTTTCTTTTAGAATTCCCCAGGAACTTTCTTGTGAGGCATGGAATAGTCAGAAGGAAGAGGAATCAATAGATCCAAAAGATGATCATTCGAAAATTTCCAAGTCATACATTCCTTATGCAGTGGTGCAAAGTTCTTTCCTCTCGGGATTGAACCCATTGGAGAGTTTCGTTCACTCATTGACAACACGAGATGCTTCTTTTGGTGGTCACGCAGATATATCTGGTACATTGACTCGAAGGATAATGTTTTTCATGCGTGACTTGTGCATGGGGTATGACGGGACAGTGAGAAGTGCCTATGGCAACCAAGTTGTTCAATTTTCATATTATAATAACCCCACTTCTTCAAAAAATAGTCCGGAGGAGAAGCTGACAGATGGTGCCTGCACAATGGGTGGCCAACCTGTTGGTTCCTGGGCTGCTTGCGCAATATCTGAAGCCGCATATAGTGCTCTGGACCTACCGATCAGTGCACTTGAAGCCTCACCCCTGCTTAATTTGAAGGTTCTCTCTCTCTCTCTCTCTCTCTCTCTCTCTATATATATATATATAGAGAGTTTTACTCCAATAGAAACCTTCTTATCCTAAAAACTAAAAACCAATCTGAAATATCACTAAATCCTTAGCAGATACCACTAAATTCTTAAACAACCCCATCTCCACCTCCATCATTACCAAAACCACCTCCATCTTCACCAACCCACCTCCACTACCACCACCTCCGTCGTCGCCTCCTTCATAACCACTACCACCTCTATGACGCCCGCCCCGTCCATAACCACCACCTCCATCTCCACCTCCACCTCCACCTTCATCTCCATTATTTCTCTAACAACACAACCTCCACACCTCCATCTTCACCATCCCCATCTTAATCGATGCTTCAACCTCCTTCAACCATGTTCATACTTCTTTCTCCACTCGACTCAACTTCAAACGCGGAGCCGCCACTAATCCGGCAACGCTCCAACCCCCACTTCAAGCCGCTCAAACCTCCGCTACAATCATCCTTCCTCCATCTTCACCTTCACCTTCACCTCCACCATCTCCACCACTATCACCACCATCTGAATTGAAAACATGAACAGATCTGGAGATTTTAAGCTGGAACATATCTGGAGATTAAATTTTCACTAATTCCTGCAACACATATCACTAAATCCTAAAGAGAATATCACTAAATTGTACTGAGAATATCACTAACTTGTATTGGTTTCTAGTTTTTATTTTAAAATTGGTTTCTATTTGATCATTAGCCTATATATATATATATATAGGGGTGGGTTCTGGTACAAACTTACAAACTTTATGCGTTCAACACATATATAACTTGATTTCAACATTTTTTATACATATTTTGTTGAACATCGATTAAAATTGTGTTGGAGAAGTACATAAACTAATCAACACATATATAACTTGATTTCAACATTTTTTATACATATTTTGTTGAACATCGATTAAAATTGTGTTGGAGAAGTACATAAACTAATTTTTCAATGTAAGAACTAAGTTAAACGTATTATATAACTAATATTTATGTTTCTAGACCCTACCCAAACCCCAGAGGTATAGTTTAAGCATCTTTACAGATATATTCAACATAATGATAATTAGTGTTCTACACCCGATGTTGAACCCCAGTTATAAATGTGTTGAAGGCGCGGTTTATTTACGCGTTATTTTTAAAAGTTGTGATGTTTTTTCAAGAATTTTCAAAATGGATATTTTCTATAACTAAGGATTAACACGATGGGAGAATAAAAAAAAAGTTTGTAAGTTTGTAACTTAAAAAAGTTTTTATTTGATCCTATCCCTATATATATATATATATATATATATATATATATATATATATATATATATATATATATATATATATATAATCTGTATGTATGTGTGTATTCAACTGCACAACAAAGCACTAATATGCTCTTTCTGTTTAACGCTGTATGTAGTATCAGAACAATTAGGCAAGTGTTTGTTGCCGATAACAATTCTGGTCAAGTAAACATTCCTGCGCTTTTTTTTTTTTTTGCTACACAATCATTCTTGCACTTGATTTTGAGTATGTCAAGTTTTTTGTTTAATTATTTTTGGAAAGTAATAAGATTAGACTAGAAGAACGCTAAATGAAGGCTGATGGGGAAATTTGTTAACACATACAAGATTGAAGTTGAAATTTTTGGCATGGCAGCTGTGCAATCCTATATCGGCAGTAGCAACTTTTGCTTAGCTTTTTCTGCTGTAAGATAGGAGGGAAATAACGTTGGTTGTTGCTAAATACAGTCTTTACATCACTAACTATCCTATGTCCTACCAATTCTTAACAAGACTGAATGGGTTGTTAAGATATGAGCTTTCTTGTGTAGTCTTGCTGCATTATACACTTTTTCTTTCGTTGCAACAGTTTTTACTTTATTCAAGAAAGAAGAACTTTATATTGTTGGAATATCAAGGTTCATTAAGCAGATTCGCTGCATCTGCCTATATCTGATGACAGCAAACGCCTGAGATGTGCTGACCAATAATTGCAGTTATTATTCTATGTTCTATGTGCATCTTGAAAAATCTTATTAACTTATAAATTTGATCACGCAGGAAATTCTAGAATGTGGCAACAATAAGGTGAACAAAACAGCATCTTTATTCTTTTCGAAGAAGCTTGAAAGATGGACCTATGGTTTTGAATATGCAGCCTTGGAGGTTAAGAGTCGTTTAGAGAGACTACAATTTTTAGACATTGTTTCTACTGTCATGATAATGTAAATGTTCTTCCCCTCTTTTTTATTTATATACATATAGGCAATTTTTTTTATTTAAATATATTATTAACTTCTTTCAGGTACTCCCCTTGTAGAGAAGCTTATGTTAGTCCATGGGTTTGCCAATTTCATATAAACAAGGTGGGACATTCTGAAAATTCTATAATATATTTTCTTTTTTAAATTTTAGAAAGGTGCTTGACTTTGTCTTCTCTTAGGAATTGGCAAAGAGAAAACAAGTAAAAGTCCAATCTATAGTCAAAGCACTCTACATGAAGTGTAATTCCACCCTAGTGAAATCGAAGGTGGATCTTCCAGATTTGCAGATTACATGCAAGTAAGACATCTCTTTATTAGAATTGAGGAGTCCATAATCACCACCACCACCACCACTATCAATAGACCAGAGGCTACATAGCAGTCCACAAGTTAATAATCCTGAAATAGGCCCCACTTTGGATTGCTCAGTTCTAGGCTTGGCACCAAAAATGTCATGGTTTAATGATTTATTATGATCTCTTTGAAGCTAGGTAATTCACATTCAAGCTGATAAATAGTGTATTGCAGTTAGTAGTGACCATATGTACTAATTGATAGTGTATTGATGAATATAGGAGGAACTATACTTTACTTGATAATCATATACATTTCTGTTATTATCACATGTAGATATGGTCAGGTTGATATTCATTTTGGAAAATTTAGCATATCGCATTTGCATGATGCCTTTAGCATTTTGTGTTAGATCGAAACAGCCTTCAGCATGTTGTGTTATATCAAATCTGCCAACATCGCAACACTACCTTGTGTGCTGTAGTTTTATACTCCCTCCTTCTGATGCTATAGGTTTCATCGTTTGGTAAACACTGTCGCACTTTTCCTTTTGTGTGTCACACAATGCTTGCCTCATTCTAATAAACAAAATAGCATTGTTCAAACACTAATTCACCTTTGTTTTTTTTGCCATTCATGTACATCAATTGATCTCATGTGTAACTCTGATGTCAATCTTCTAACATTATTAGCAGTGACAGTTCCGAGAAAAATATGGCCACAATTTGTATCAACATTAGAATGGTTGGTATTGACGAGAACTCCAGTACACAGCTGGAGACACTTGAAGACATGGTGTTACCTTTCCTTCTTCAAACTGTCATAAAAGGTAATGATATATGCCTTAAGATTCGAATATTACTATCCCTATTAACATTATAGGATAAATTTATTATTAAACTGTTATTGTTCAAATATTAATTTATTTATCGCCTTAACATTCTGCTGATGTTCAATGCATATAGTTGTTTATATCAAGTTTGAATTTATTAGTGACACTTGATCTTGTTCAGGATCTTCGAATGTGAAAAAGGTGGATATCTTATGGAAAGATTCTTCAAGTTTATCAACTTCGCATAAGGGTGCATCTGGTGAGCTGTATATTCGAGTTCACATGTCAGCCACCTGTGACAGGTCGAGATTTTGGACTGTCCTCATGAATGACTGCCTCCAGATTATGGATATGATTGATTGGAAGCGGAGTTATCCCGATGATATTCAGGCTGCAACCTCTGCCCTTGGAATTGATTTTGCAAAATCGCAGTTTATAAATGTGAGTTCATCTTATGTTGGTTCAAAACTGTATCTCAAAGCTAAGTTTTATTTATACCGGAGATGAATAATTTTTTTCCTTCTGAATGCATGTTTAGCTCTTGTTTACATAAATAGATCCAGAATTGAAAAGGGAGTATAGAAGATGTAAAATTTCTGTGCAATTTAATTGCAGAAATTGGCATCGGCAATATCTGATACTGGAAAGGCTGTACTTCCCGAACATTTATATCTTGTTGCTGATTGTCTTTCATGTACGGGGGAATTTGTTGCTTTGAGTGCAAACGGACTGGCACGACAAAGGAAGCAGACATCAGTTTCTTCACCATTTACGCAAGCATGCTTTTCCGTTAGTTCATTTCAACTTTATCCATGATATTTTGGTTATATTTTTTTTTGCGAGGGATTCCTCTTCATTTTATAGCACCATTTAAAGCGATTTATTAGTTTTCGTTATTGAATGTATTGCAGAGTCCTGCAGATTGCTTTGTTAATGCTGGGAAGATGGGCATGATGGATAATCTACAGGGTAGTCTAGATTCACTGGCATGGGGAAACCCTCCTTCTCTAGGGACTGGTGCCCAGTTTGATATCCTATACTCTAGGAAGGTCTGTCATGGTTCTTTAGCTGTTGCACCCAGTAAATAAACTGAAGATTAAGTGCATAAATCATGGTTTTATATCTTAGATTTCGATATTCAATTTTATATGCAGTTATGGCACCATTTCATCACGATGATTGTTTCAGCTGTCTATATATTGAGTTCAGTAGCACTTATTTACCATACAACTGTAGGATCCTAGCAAACATACATGAATTAAAATGTAACGTCGATAATTTTTTTTGCCAGAAGTAACATTTAGGCATTGTAAAGCTAACTTGCTTAAATCTACTTTGTAACTTTTTGGAGACAAATATAGAGAGCACAGGGCTTGTGTTATAAAGTCTTGACTGTTCAACCAGCATGTGAGCACATGATATCATTAATATCAGGCATATATGAGGTTTGTTTAAGTTTTATTGTGTCTCTGATCAGGGGTAATTTTGTGTATGAACTCATCAGGATCATGAAGTGGCTAAACCTGAAGATATCTATAATTTGTTGGGTAGCCAAGTTGGTGCTCGTGGACAGAGAGTCAAGGTATCTCGTACACACACCGATATGTCAATCAAAAATCTTGCCAAGAGAAGTGACTTGCTGAGAAAGGATTTCAAAGCAAAATACTTTCTATCAATGTCTGAAGAGCTGAGGCTTATATTACACAAGTAAGTTTATCTCTGTAAAATGCTTTCTATAGCTTGTTATTATGTGTTTTACATAAACTAGCTTATTCCCCGTTCGTGCACAGGTAGAGATAAATTACAAACCGGACCGTAACTTTTTCACGTCTTTGTTTGTTATGTTTATCTATGTCTTTATCCACTTGAGTCAATGGAAGATTTTCTGCTTAAATAAATGGTTGAAGTAAAATTCTGCAGAAACGATCAAAATATATATAATTATATAAACTGGAGAAACACGATTAATGACTAACTTGTGCCAAAATGTTACCTAGGCATGTTAATTTAGTTTTTACGGCCTTCTATAAAATAATATAAACTTGGGAGGTTATTATTATATAAGGCAAATCTGTTCATTGATACAAAGGGAACTTGTTACTTGTTAGCATAGGTTTTAGTACCCGTTTCATCTATTTTTTTCTATGTTTTTTGTTATGTTCATCTAACTCATCGTTAGTTTCGGAATCTCTTATTTTGCATTATTTTTCTTTCGCCATTGTTTTCTTGTTTGTCAATATAAGCCTAACTACAAAATAATATTAGTAAACATCAAAGTATCAAATTTCTATGTGAACATAATAAAGTGAGCAACCTAAAATATTCGGCACCAACAAATATAAATTGGCTTGCAGTGTCTTTAATCAGTTATCAAAATTTATTTGTAATTGTTTTAGTCTTCTGATAGGCACTCCCTCAGTCCCATGGGATTATTAAATTTTGGAGAGAGGGTTCGGCACACATTTTAAAACTCCTATATCGTATAGTTTCATAAATTATTTTAACTTTTCTTCTTCTGAATGAAAAATTAATATTCAAATTTTATTCAAAAAAATAATTCAAAAATAAGTTATAAAACTATATTTTACGTACGTCTTAAAATACGTGTCAAACAATGTAGAAAAAGTGTTAACAAATGGAAGGGACGGAGAGAGTAGATGTTATGTATAATGGTAGTTGTACTCATAGGTCTAGCAGTGACAACTGTTATGATATAAAAATCTAATAAGAGTTGTTATGTTAATTAAATTTAGTTCTACATTATTTATCATGAATTTAAACATTTTTGTATTATTTTCTAATATAATTCTTATGTAATTCAATACTTTAATGAATTTTGTATTAAATGGGACTCCCTGATTTAAATTTTTAGACGAGATAGAAATCGGATAGAGTTGTTTTGATAACTAAATTTGCTTTATATTATTCTATCAGGTAAATATTTGTAGTAGTTATTTTATATTATTTTGATACTTGTATTCTGTTGGGGGAGTATTTTTATTTTTTTTTTGCTAAATTTGTTGGGGAAGTATTCTTAGGTGTAGTATATATTTGTTTTATTATAAAAATCTAGCAGTCACCAAAGTATTTCGTAGTATAAGAGTTATTATTATTGAAATAAATAAATTATATGATGATAACTAAAATTTGGTTAGTTAAAAAAATAACTTCAATGATAACCAAAATTTGGTATTTTGACATTCCGCTTATTAATAAAGAATATAGATTGCTTAGGATATTAAATTTTCAGATTCTTTAATAATTCTTCTGATAATCTTTTTTTCTTGGATGGATGTGTCAATCCAAATTGTATCCAGTATTAGCTTAATTTGGTTCAACTGTACTATTTGCACACTTTCCATTGGGATGGGGATCGGGAGTCGGGACAATCTGGCCCTGTGGGGCACCAAAAAATTATGTTAACCATACCCAGTAAGATACAGCTCCAAAAAAATTGCAAATGCCTATATATGCTACTCCAGTTCTGCAGAATATTCGAGTTTCCGTAGCTGATCTATAAAATTGCAAAATTCAAATATTTTTTTGGGGAGCATCTTAAAATATACAAAATGACAAATTAAATCTAACTGACCTGTATTTTTCTTATAAAAACATAATCATCATTATAGTATCTCTTACTTTTGTCAATGGTTGTTCGATTTCAAGGACTTGAATTGGCACCAAGTAAATAATGTTAATTCAGAAGTCATGATGTCCTGTGTTCAGAAGCGCTCTTGACCTAATATTTACATAAGGATCATAAGCTTGCATCAGTATATGGCCATGATATTTTTCTTAATAAACATATAGTCTTGTTAAAAAAAACCTTGTAGCTCCGAGCGTTGTGTTTGGTCCCAATCTCCTTTTGATACATTTTATCAGCTGTAAAGGAGAGTGGAGGGGCGAGCGAAGGCTAAGAGAGTGAAGTGTTGGAATTTCAGAGTAGAAAACTACCGTAGTAAACTAAATAACGCTGGCATCATAATACTCAAATTTGAGTTGAGATACTTGATATATTACCTTAAATGATTCTGACTGACGCGTAAATGCAACATGAAGCTTACATACATAGATACTCAATATATCACCTTAAATGATTCTGACTGACCCGTAAATGCAACATGAAGCTTACATATATAGTGGAAATGATTCTTGCGTTAGTAATTAAATATGTAACATTCTTACTTTTTTTTTCTTCCCTTTTATTTTAATAAAATATTTCCACTAAGTGGTTATTCCATTTTTGCAGGTATAAGATAAATCAACAGTTAAGTGAGTTGGATGAGAGCATTGTGGTGGCTGCACTATTTTTTCACCCTCGATCTTCTGAAAAGATTGGAAGCGGGCTTAAAGAAATCAAAGTAAGTAGCAAGTAGGAATTACCAAGTAGAAAAGGGGGAGTATTTTGGTGGTTCATTTTAGGAACACAGTCATAATTATGTGAAAATAATTGTTTAAGCATATTGCTCTTATACATTTTGGATGGTCAGACCCGGGGAATTTGTGATTTCTGATCAGTAAGCGACCTCACGGAGGAAGAAAGGTTTATATTACCTTTTCTTCCGATATTTAATATGTTACTCTCCAGACTCCAGTATTTTTCTTCTGTGAAAATTGCATGAATCTTCTATTGATCGGAGTCATGGACTTTTACCCCTTTTACCCAGGGAAAAACCTGTTCTTACATTTTTGTACTATTTTGAATTGAAAACTTGATCCATTTGTCATGGAATGTGATAATATGAAGGATCTTGATAGATGATATCATACTTTGTAGTTTTTTGAGAAACTGCTTAGTACTAGTACCCTGTTTGTGCTTGGGAGTAAGTTTTTACTATAGTAACTTGTTGGTTTACTAGCAAAAATCTTGAAGCTTGTGCAATCATACTGTTCAGCTTTTCATAATGCTTTGCTGTCCGGGTTTTTTCTTGCTCCTATTACAGATTGGTGGGAGCTCAAAAAGCTCAACTAGCCGCTGCTTTCATGTGGTAAGAACTGATGGTACCATCGAGGACTTCTCGTATCACAAATGTATACACAACGGTCTCAAGCTGATTGCTCCTAAAAGTGCGGAAACATACCGGTCAAGGTGGTTGAATGGAAGAGTCTAGTCCACGTGCAACGTTGGATAGCAAAGAAAGGTTACAGTCTAATGGCAAGTTTTGTAGCAGAAAAAAGATATTTGGTGTAAACTACAAAACTACATTTTCATTTAGCACAAACCATCGCAATAAGAATGCTCTTAAAGCTTCTTTTTGCTGCTTCCACTGAAAGTTGTTTGCCTGATTTATGAGGCAGATAAAATTTAGTGGAAGTAGCAACGAGACGCTCTTAAGAGCATTTCTTGTTAATGTTATTCATTTCTTAATCTTATATTATGAACCCTATCTTGTTTTCATAAGAAGAACGAACTTTTTAAGCTTCTTTCAAGCTACAGGTCTTCTTCAGTACAAATGCTATCCATATCCATCACACTTATAAGTAATACTTGCATGAGCACATACATTGAAGTCGAGGATCGATTATCTCTGGTGAAATCGGAGATTAGCAGGTATGTGCTTGCGAAAAATGGCTTCACTGGTAAATTATTAGTGAGCCTGAAAAGGCAGCAAGTGTGCATATATGTTTAATGCTCTGTTCTAAAAGTCGGCGATTAATCACCGATTAATCCCTGGTCTGTAGCTCGCCGAACTGATTAAATATCCGATTATTCTAATTAATCTCTGATTAATCGTCGATCAATGCAATTAATCTCCGATTAATTCTTATTCCGTGATTTTACTGATTAAGTCCGATTCTCGCTTTTTACAACACTGGTTTAATGTAGTGATGAGGAAGGTGAAGCTTGTTGGCTAATTTTTCTAAGCAGACAGTATACTTTTTGCCCATATCTCGATTATATATGCATTTTAGATCCATATTTTGATTTGAACGTGTCTGTGATGAGTTATCCTGTGGGCCTTTCGAGGAGAAGTAACAATCTTCTGCCAATTATTATTTTAACGATACTCCGTAAGAAACTTTATTATATAAGTATAATTTTAAATATCGACAATCCGATCTATTAATTCTTTCGACCGATTCATTTTTAAAAGTTTGATTAATTAATATGTATATATAAAATTTTATATTCACATAAAAATATTACATAAAAGTACATTAATATATCTGATTTGTATTCTGATTAATTTTAATCATTCAAATGCTCTCAACAAAGTGTTAATGATTTTTTAATACTCCAAATAATCTGAATTAGATGAGATAATTGATCTTGGACATGCAACATGCAACTTGATGTGTATCGATCGGCTTGTTATGTATTTTTTTTTAACTTTTTAAATAAAAAATACATATTTAAATTTTTATTTATAAATAACTTGAAAACAAATTATATGATTATACAGTTAATAAACATCGAATTATATATTCAAAACAGCCAATTCAATTTGGGCTGAGCTATAAATAATAATATGATAATATAAGTTCAAATCAGCTAATTCAATTTGGGCTGAGCTATAAATAATAATATGATAATATAAGTGGGCGTTTGGGTAAGGTTAAAATAAGTGCTTTTTGCTTAAAGTAAAGAAGTGGAGAAAAAATTAGAAGTAAATTAAGAATTATAAGTGGTTAAAGTGTTTGGCAAATAAGCAGAAATTCTGAAACAAAAGCTAGCATTCCTAACTTTTTATAAGTGCTTCTTGACTTCTTACCCAAACAATACGAATAAGTGCTTTTAACTTATAATTCAGAAGCCGAACTTTTAAGCCCTCCCCAAACACCCCCTAAATAGTAGGGATGTTCGCGGTCCGGTTTGGTTCGGATTGGAGGTAAAACCGGAACCAAACCATACATTAGCGGTTTTTCAAAATCTCAAACCAACCCGTGACCCGCAAACCAATTAACCCGGATCATGCGGTGCGGTTTTTGATGGTTCGGTTTAGCGGATTGATCGGTTTATGACTAAGGCTTTTAACGAGAGATGAGGATTTATGAATAATATTAGAAAATAAATTATTATTTTGTTTCCATTTGCACAATTTCACATAGTTAAATTAAAAATACAAATTTTAGTCTAATAAAATGCATAAACTTGAATCGAAGTCTTGGATTATTGAATTGATATGACTTGTAGTTGGTATTGATAAGGTAAGTAACTAAACAAAAGCCCATCAAGTATAAACTAAAAATTTAATATATTTATATAAAATTAATATTTTGTGTATATATAATATTAAATATTTATATTGTATATATATAAATATGCGGTTCGGTTTTATAACGGGTTGGTTTAATATAAAACCGAAACCAACCCACAAACCACGATTTTTTAAATTAGTCGAACCGAAACCGTAAACCTCATTTCTGTTTTGGTTTGGATCCGATTAATATCGGATTAGTTTATGCGGATTTTGCGGTTTAAACCAGACCGTGATCACCCCTACTAAATAGCGCAACCCTGAGGCCTCAACAGCTCAAGTAGGGCTGTTAACGAAACGAATTCGAAACGAATATCTTAATTTTCATATTTGTATTCGGTTTAAATACATATATTCGAATTTGTATTTGTTTATTATCCGAATAATTATATGTTTTCGTATTCGGATTCGGTTAGATTCACGAACTATTCGTATTCGTTTAAGGTACTCATTTAAAACAAAATAGAACTAAATAACTGAAGTGTTGTCCCGACAAAAGTCATAAACAATTAGAAAGAATAGACTAACAAAGTGAGAGGAGAGGAGCCAGGAGGCGACTTGACGAGAGAAACAATTAGAGAATTAGGGTTGTGTTTTACTGGGCTCAACCTTTTAGTATATAAACTGGGCTGGTTTAATTTAATATCTGGTCCCAAAATAATCCATAATCTGTCTCTCTTCCTATTTTTCTATATAATATAAAATAATATATATATATATATATATAATATTTAATTTCCGAATAATTAAGCGAATAGCGAATACGAATATTTATTTATTCGAATTTGTATTTGTTAATGAACCGAATATTTTTTAAGATTTAAATTCGTATTTGTATTTGTTAATAAACGAATACGAATAATACTAAACGAATTCGAATTCCGAATATTTCATTAAATATTCATTTCGTTAACAGCCCTAAGCTCAAGTAGGTGGAAACTAAACACACATATCAAAATAAAAATAAATATAAAATCAGATACGATGAATGTGTGTTGATTAGATCTCATGTGTCAACACCTACACGTAGACAGACAAAGAAACTCAAAGAGTACTCTTTTATGGAGCAGTACTTCATTATTACCAAACTCACCCTGATTCTCTTTAACGCTATTTTATTATGATCTTCTTTTCACAACTTGAATTATTTCTTTCCATCTCTCTGAATCTCAAATCTCTCCCCAATCTCTCTGCATCTCAAATCTCTCTGTTGCCTTTTCTTTAATCTCACAAAGCTCCAGTCCAAATATCAGTTGGGTATATACATACGCTTGAGGTAATACAATCTTGGCCATTTCTGATTCTTGCTAACACATGCATGTGTAGTTGTGTGTGTATTTGTACTAGTGTTACTACTTGTAGTTGTTTTCTTGATTGGTGTTGTTTATGTTCTTGAAATTCAATTTGTATGTATAATTGTATGTTTTGTTAATATATGAAGCCCCTCTTGGTTGGAATAAAAAAATTGTGAACTGAAGTGAAGGGTATGGTGAATGGAATGGAAGAGCCCTAATTTTCGGTTTGCGAAATAAAATGATAGGAAGTAGGAATAAGGGCTGAATCCCAATTGCTGGAATTGAGTTTTGGATTGGTATGATTGATTTTGTAATGTTTATGTAGAAGATAGTACAAATTTATGTAGTTCCATCTTGTCCAACTTGATGGAGTTTGAGTGTGTGTGTTTATGGTGAAGTGATATAGTGAATAGTTAATT
The DNA here is from genome assembly GCF_001625215.2 of Daucus carota subsp. sativus. Classification (NCBI taxonomy): domain Eukaryota; kingdom Viridiplantae; phylum Streptophyta; class Magnoliopsida; order Apiales; family Apiaceae; genus Daucus; species Daucus carota. The sequence continues at coordinate 57,298,099 of NC_030382.2, forward strand.
TGTCTGATGTTCAACTAGACTTTACTTGTACTTAGTGTTTATATACTCGGGCACAACCCGACAATAGTGAATATTATACATATCAGATTTTAGTGACTGAAAGCAATTTAGGACCAAGCAGTGATACTTCGGAAAGAATTAAGATGTAACAGATTTGCATGTTTTTCAGTACTTGAACGGAAGGAGAAAGTTGAATTTCTTAGAAGTTGCAAGATTTGGTTGATTGTTGTGATAATGTTGTCACAAGGGTAACACAGTCTATATGAATTAGTGCACATTTTAGATTTTACATCTGTTTTTTTTCCCATGCTGTGTGGTTAAAGATATCCGCTTAATTTTCTTATTATCGTTCAGTATGATTGATATTTTTATTACGAGAGTTCCACCTCAGAATGACTCATAGTTTTTATTTTTGTGTTTTAAATTGTGTTGGTGCAGTGAGATATGGTTGCGTTTGGGAAAAAGTTGAAGGAAAGACAAATACAAGAATGGCAAAGGTACCTTATGTAATTGAGTTTTGTGCATTTTGCATATTGGCGAGACAATTATTCATTTTACGGGTAAAGAAAAAAAAGATTTTCATTTAGCAAAAACAGAGATATTCATTTATCCATTCTGATGAAGAGGTTTTGGGTCATGATGCCACATCTCGGAAAAGAGAAAAAATTCCTGTCGACTGTTTCTCGATATACTATATGCTTACCCTGCTATGGCTTTAAAGTAAAGCCAAGAAAGCCTGGTTCTTCGGGCACTAAGGCAATCTGATACATGCTTATTACATCATAAAATTGAGCAACTTGCTCTCTATTAATTTCTGTTGTAAAATGGTGACACGTTTAGTACATTTCAGGTACTACATTAACTACAAATTGATGAAGAAAAAAGTCAAACATTATTCCCGCCAGATTGAAATTGGAGCACTTGATCGTCGACATGTACTCAAGGATTTCTCAAGAATGCTGGATAACCAAGTATGCTATAATGAGAACTCAATATGCATAGGTTTCCAGAATTTAGATACACTTTAAACTTCATTTGAAGTTTCCAAAACATTCCGAGTTATAAGCTTTATAGAATCACAAGTCAGGCAAGCATCCAGATTCACCAACTATCAGTTAGGTGGATATTTTGAAGCCGTTTTTTTGTGAGTGTGTCTATTAGAAACTTTCACAAGAGGAAATTATTAAAGGTTAATAAAGCTCTTTTGTAGTTACGCAAAGCTCATATATAAAAGAAACTGGCTTTATAGTAGCTATTTTAAAGGTTGTATTTCCTTGTTGAGTTTGAATATGTACACCTGAAGGAGCGCAGAGTTGGTGTGTTCTGCAGGCACAAAAGATCTCTGTGATTAACTTTTACAGATTAATTTATAGTTTAATTTAGTGCTGATGTTTGTGTATATGTCATGTTTAATTAATGTTATGTTATATGGTTATTTTTGCTGCAGATTGAAAAAACTGTACTTTTCCTATTGGAACAACAAGGGTTACTTGCGAATAGGATTGCTGTACTTGGGAAGCAGCAGGAAGTTATATCCAATATTTCTGAACTTCGAGAAGCATATAGGGACGTTGGGCGAGATCTCTTAAAGCTTCTTTCTTTTGTTGAGATCAATGCCATTGGCCTGCGTAAGATCCTCAAGAAGTTTGACAAACGGTTCGGCTACAAGTTTACCAATTATTATGTCAAAACTCGTTCGAATCATCCTTATTCACAACTTCAGCAAGTGTTTAAGCATGTGGTAATAAATCCAATTCAATTGCTCTTAGGCGGTTCTTGTTGTGGTCCCTCAGTATGATTAGACTTAATAATTATTTTATTAGTACTTTATTTATCAATTGAATATATCGCGAGGGCTATATAAAATTTTTGTGTACCGTCCCTTCTTGGCAACACATAAATAGAGTAAACTCTCAAAGTCAGTAAAAATTGCAGGGATTAGGGGCAGTTGTAGGAGCCATTTCCCGCAATCTTTCAGATCTGCAGGAACGTCAAGGGAGCTACTTATCTATATATGATCAGCCTACTCTTCCTCTCCAGGTTCTATTCATCTACATGAACTTCTGTTCTTCTCATCACTATCCAACAAATTTGTCTCTTCGACTGAACATTAAGCAACTGATGGTATTATCTGCTAATTAAGAAAGTTGGTTTGCAGGATCCTGTGGTTGACTCTATAAAAGCAGCAGCGGATCGTTTAAACTACTCAACTAATTTTTTACAATTCTTGGGTCAGCATGCTCTTATTATGCAAGAGGAGGAGTTGCCTACTCCTTCAGAGGAGCAAGTTGATGATGATAGATATCATTTTATGTCTCTTCTACTAAACCTAGGCAACACATTTCTCTATATGGTCAATACTTATATTATCGTTCCGACAGCAGATGACTACTCAACAAGCTTGGGTGCTGCACCTACGGTTTGCGGTATTGTAATTGGTGCAATGGCTGTCGCACAAGTCTTTTCTTCAGTTTATTTCAGTGCTTGGTCTAACAAATCTTACTTTAGACCCCTTGTGTTCAGCAGCATTGTTCTCTTTGTGGGAAATGCCATGTATGCACTTGCTTATGATTTCAACTCAATAGCAGTTCTTATTCTTGGTCGTTTATGTTGTGGGTAATCATCTCCCTCCCTCCCTCCTTCCTTCCCTCCCTCACACACACACACACACACTGCTATTACTGCAGCGATGCTGCGTACATCCACCAATGCAAAGAGGATAATTGTATGATCTCTACTGTATGATATGTTCTAGTCTTTAGTTTAAGTTCTGGTGTTATAATGTTTGATATACCAATTTGTTGTATTACTGGTAAATTGTATATATATGATATCCTACCCTAATTTTGGGGTCATTATTATCCTACTGTTGGTAGACAATGTTAGTGTTTAAATGTATTATTACATTCTGTTTGGTTTCCCAAAAACGTTTCAACGCTTCAGAGTAATGCTCTCTAATAATGTCCGGATCTCAAGGAAATTGCTTAGTTGCTTGATGCATATAATTAGAAGATAAGTAATAGGAAAACACAAATTCTAATGCTGTTTACATGATAAGTTTCAGTTATTGGTGTTCCATCATATATATTCTTAACTCTGACAGAGCAATATGTAGAACGTGTCTACCTGTGGATCTAATGATTTCTTTCTCAAACACAGCATAGGCCTGACCTTTTAGGTTACTAGTTACTTGATTAGACAGAGTAGATTCACAGGTGTTTCCTGTGTAGCAACGTAAAACTTGCAGGTATATTATATGACCATGGCCAGTAGAGAAGGTTACTCTCTGTATCATGTCTTTTTATTTAAGTTCTACTTGAATACTAACAAGTAACAACAGTGCTCTGATTGCACCTGATTGCACTCACATTTCAGATTAATAATTCTAAATTTTCTTTATAACACTTGTTTTACCTTTTCTTAATATTCAGGTTTGGCTCTGCTAGAGCAGTGAATCGCCGGTATATCAGTGACTGTGTGCCACTCAAAATCCGAATGCAGGCTTCAGCAGGATTTGTTAGCGCGAGTGCTCTTGGAATGGCATGTGGCCCTGCACTTGCTGGTCTACTTCAAATTAATTTCAGGTTTTACAAGCTCACTATCAATCAAAATACACTGCCTGGATGGGTTATGTCTGTGGGATGGTTGGTTTATTTGGTATGGCTGTGGATATCATTTAGAGAGCCTGCTTTCCCGACTGAGGAGAATGATACAGCAGAAGCTAATACTGGTCTGTACATAGTTTCAGTTTGCTACCTAGTATAATTTATAAATGCAACAGAATAACAGATGTAATATCTTGTGAGAACAAACCGAATAATTGTTAATTAACTAATGTGGGTTACAGGCCCCTAAAAGCTACCGTGGAGAAAAATCTATAAAAAAGAATTTAGCATACTCTAACTTTAGTCCAAATTTGTGGTTTTATCTTGTTGGATGGTTTCAACGTCTTACCACTATTTATGTATGTAAGTAATACTAAGGAATTTGCCACAGTATGTCCACGATCCTAAATTGCAATGTCTGTAGTATCACAATTCTTGTACGTCTTTTTGAAAGTTAAAAGCTATTTAAATAACGGACATAGGTCATTACTACAGGTCCAACAGAGGGTGAAGAGGTTGAAAAGGGTCTTGTTCAGCCATTGCTCTTGAGTTCAGCGGCGGAAAATCAAGTAGATGGTGATGATGAAGACGAAGAATGTGATGCAAGTGAAGAAGCTCCTGAGGAATCTCGTAGGCCAGCCAATTCTATTGGATCAGCATATAGATTACTTACTCCTTCAGTAAAGGTGTGTATGTTTCTTAGTTATCACTTTAGTTTCAGGACTTTAACTTAGTTGTGTGTGAGTGCCTATAGCTTCTACGAAGTTGTTACGTTCTCATCCACCCAATGCCTTCTACGCATGGATGGATTTTTTAATCTCCTCGAAATCAAAAACATCAATTTTCTTGCTGTAAATTGTCAAATAAATTGAGAGAGAGACGGTTACACAAAATATGTTATATGATTACTGTTAAACTTTAAATTGCGATAGTAATTATCATATCCTCATATCATTCATTTACTACATGACCAATTGACTACTAATTTTATAAGGCTTCTAAGTTCTAACACAATACTATGGTGTTATTAGGTTCAATTGTTGATATACTTCATGCTTAAGTATGTGATGGAAATTTTACTCTCTGAATCGAGTGTTATCACCACATACTACTTCAGTTGGTCTACCAGCAAAGTTGCAATATTTCTTGCATGCCTTGGATTAACAGTTCTTCCAGTTAATATTGTTGTTGGGAGCTACATAAGCAACATGTTCGAAGACAGGTATATTTTAGAGAAACAAATGCATTATATCTGCTCCATCAAATTATATGCCAACCACTAGTCTTTAGTATCATGTGTGGTTCTTCCATCTAAAAGAAAAATGAAAGCAAGATACTCCCTATGTCTCCTCTTATTAGTGACTATTTTGGCACAATTCTAAGGTGTAAAAATTGATAGTTTATATTTTAATTTTGAAACAATATATATTTATTCTATCCACTTTAAAATGCTTGCCAAAAGTCAATGGAACTACTTAAAGGGGACAGAGGGGGTTTTCAATTATATGTACTTTGCACCAACCTTGATCACTTTCTTGTGAGTTCTCCAGCTTTTAGGCATTGTAATTGTTTATTTGTAATTTTACTATAACTAAGATAATTTAAGGCTGTGACTGCCAGTTTCCATACTTCTGTAAGTGTAGCTGTCTTGAGTATGAAGTATGAAGATAATTCATGGGCTGAAATTTATGGCTGTTTCTCAAGCTCATACATTCATACCAGACAGCAGCCATATTCTAGCTTTATCTGATAGCAGTGCACATAAGTAGCTTTAGTTGGAAGAATTAACTTATGCTTTAATCAAATTATCTGCATGCAGGCAAATTTTAATGGCATCTGAGATTATGGTCTTTATCGGCATAATTCTAAGCTTCCATATTTTCGTGCCGTATTCTGTGCCACAATATGTCATTTCAGGTCTCATAATGTTCGTCTCTGCCGAAGTTTTAGAAGGTAAGATCATTGTCTCAAACTCTCGATACTAAAATTCTAGAAAGCATGAACTCTCCCCGTTATCGGAGACTCGTACAATCCCAGTCCCAAACTTTAGTTTCTTATTTTACAAATCCTACTAAAGCAACTACTTTAATAAAGAAATTATTTGTAGTAATTTGCCAAAAGAGTATTGCTATTCATATTCACTTCAACAAAAGTGTAATTGTAACTTGTATTTTTGTGCTTCAGATGATTAACTTATCCATCTAATTCAATCAAGTATAGTTTCTTTTTTTCTTCTTCTTGTTTTGTTAATGGAATTTATCATACATAACATTTTATATATACTATATATTATTATTGAATTACTGGAGTTCTATTTCGTATCAATTGTATTTTTATTCCAACAACAGTCTCTAAACAGTTATTCAAATTTTATAACAGTAGAACAAGATATTTATTGGAAGTAAATAAAGTCACAAGTAAGCTTCAACTTTCAAGAATTCAATTCAAATTCTACTAAAAATACAATTTATTATTTACATTAATATGCATTCTTTGTATTATAATTCTACTTTGTCTGCAATATATATCTAGATTATTTCAATAAATAAGTTCAACATATTATTTGTTTAATAGTAATTTTATAATACAAAAGAATGTATTGTTTAATATTAATGGCCACTGTAGACAAGTTTTTGTCTAGGGTGGCCTAGTGATTGAATTTTGATGATCCAACAGTACAAATGCCAAGATTATGCTGAGATACAGGGTATTATACTATTCAATTAATTTTAAATTGTAGCATATTGTTTACTTGTATACTTTAAAGGACCATGTGAAAACTTGATTGCTTGCTTATTTTATGTGATTTGTTTTGATTTTTAATAATTAAACAATTTAGGTGAATTTGAGGCTCGCACATAGAAAACTTTTCTATTGTGTGCTTTGGCCCTATGGAAACTCGAATCCCAGTTTTATAATATGTATGTTGTATTTTCCTGCATCAAATCCCCATATAATCATATCTGTGTTCATGATATAAATGGGCTCTGAATCCAGGTGTGAACTTGTCACTTCTATCTCGGGTCATGTCATCGAGACTTGCTCGTGGTACATACAATGGAGGGTTGCTATCAACTGAAGCAGGGACAATTGCACGAGTGATTGCTGATGCAACAATAACTCTGGCAGGGTACTTGGGTGAGAGTAGCCTTCTCAATATTACTCTCCTTCCTTCGCTCATCATTTGTGTATCATCAATGTTGGCCACATGCTATACCTATAATTCACTATATTAATAGTATCGCATGTTCTCTGGTGCGAATTGTCATACTTGTAACCTTGTACCATTATTTCATATTTCTGTTACCTTCTTGTCACATCTACCTTCGAGTTTTGTTTTCGTTGTACAATATAGTCCAAACTCCTTAGTGTTCTTCAATCTGAATTTCTAGAATAATAAAAGAAGAGAACATCGTAAGGTCTGCTGACATTGTGACTCTCTTTCTTCTTAGGCACAAGCTCACTCTCTTTTAGTAGTCGATTGCACATATTATAAGTTCTTTGCATTGTTTAGCTTTGATGATGTTTGTCCTAGTCCTCAGCATGTAATGCACATGGTTAATAGATCATCTTTCAAAGAGAAGTTGGAATTATTTGGAACTAGCAACATTGTTAGGTAAAGAGCATCATTCCGGAATGGAAGTGAGGTGAGCACTTGTTGAAGTAGCACGGAATGATTGAGGTGAGGTTAATTTACGCGTTTTACATCAGGAAATTAATAGTATGCTACACAAGGTAATCTTTACAGGAGAGAAGATAGCAATTGCTTTAAATTTGAGGCTAAATTTGGTGCGAATGAGTTGCATACATTATTAAGCTACGTAGCTGAATAAAAAACATAAGCATACTTTTTTCTTTGCAATAAATTATCATGTTAGGGTGGTTCCGAAAGCATATGGATTCTGCCTTTAATTGTGCTATTGGTCCCTGGTCTTTGAAACTAATCATTCATAAATATATTTCATCACCAACATATTTTGCGGCACTTGTTACCAAAATTATGAGCTTAGGACAAAAAGAGTGAGATTCTGAAGAGAATAAGAGGAATCTGGGATATATCCTCATATTGTTAATAAAATAATTTTGTTTTGATTTTGATTAGGGACAATTATTTTATATCTTTTCTATATGCACAATCTTTTCAAATATTTCAGGTTACTTATTCTCTTTTATAAAAGTATTCAAAATTCAAAATTAGTGGACATGTATCTATTTAAAAATTAAAAAAACTATTTATAAATTTGTAATCAAAGTAAATTGAAATGTTTGCAAAAATTAAAAATTTAGTCAAAATCCCATAGAATAATTGACTTATGTTGTGGATTTAAAAATATAGTCTTTTAATTGGCGATTGTCTTATTTTCCTTTAAAATTTTGTTCAAGACTTTCTTGATTATCAGATAAATAATCGTACAGTTTTGAAATAATAGATTGATTAAAAATTAAAATAAATTACGGAATGAATACGATTAAATACTGGCCGAGTGAATTACTATGATTTATGAAGCGCCCATAGAAACAACTACAACTACTTCCACGAGAGTAGTTGGATACAATAAAAGCTCGCCTCTTTGCGTCGCTGCATTTACCAGTCGCTCAGCTCAGCATATCTTTTTTGCGTAATGCCTTGGCTCACTCTGCGTATGTACATTGGATCTATTCGGTACGACAAAAAAAGGCGGGAGTCGAATTGTTCGATTGATTAGTGATTAATCGGAAAATCAAGATTAAATTGGAATGATCAATTTCAGAAATCTTAATATTCTGACGGAATTTTGATTTAATAATCTGTTTTTTTTTTATGTTAACAGTTATTTGACCCAATTATATCAAATCGGGTCGGAAATGATTAATTGATACTAAAAGATAATTAACTTTTCTTTTTCACGAAATATTGCACCACGTTCTCGATATTTTCGATGTGTCATCTGCACCACAAATTCACAGGCATTTTGAGTAATTAAATCGGGTTCTAGTTTGTTCTTTTGAAAGTAAAATATAAAAATCGAATCTAAGCACTACGATAGTTGTCATTAATATTATATATTTAATACGCATAATAATAAACACGACACGATATATGTGGCTCACGAGCAGTACATTTTTGTTGAAACGCAGGGGATAAAGAACACAAGCGAGAGTAAATAGGACGACGACAAACAAGTAGAAGCTATAGAGAGAGAGGAAGAATCTTTGTACTGCGAAAGTAATAGCCGCGAAGCTCGTAGGGATTTTATATATAAAGCGGAGCTGCAATCTTTGGGTCCGTCAACAAACACAAAAAGACGCAGAATCTTGATCGCACCGCACCAAAAACAAACCAAAATCTATCTGTAAACTTAGACCACGGCTATATATTCGATGGATTCGGCTTGGTGCTGCGGCTCAAGATGGATCTCGTCTATTCTCGTTGCCTTTGTTTTCTTCCATGGACTTTCTTTCTCCCAACGAGGTAATCACTTGCTTCATCGCTTTTTCGATCTCTTCCCCTTCTCTTCGTGTATACACGTAAGTTTGATACTTGGGCACGTATCTATTGAACAATTCCCGTGAATTTTGTTAGAGTCGGACGAGTTATGAGTAGTAGTCGTTAATTGTCGGTGATCATCTTCTAACGGTTTTCTATCGTTATAACGTAAAGTTTTGTAAAATTACATGCGGGGGTGTTCATTTGCATGGTCAAACAATGTCGTGCCTACTCTCAATCATAATGCGTACACTGTTATTATACGAGCGTATCGGAAGTTTTTCTGATGGACAGCCATAGTTAAGAGTCCAGCTAGCAACTTGCATAGCTATAAAATAATTACAGTTTTGAATTCTTTTTTGGCGAAACAAGGACACTGGAGAGACTGGAGTTTTGCGCTTTCCTCCGATCTTTTTGTTACTCATATCTTTCTGTCATCGTATTTTATGGGTTTAAAAAAATCTTCAATTTTAGATATTCATTACAAGAAAAGCGGTTTAAACAGTTTTTTTTATAGTATACTTATTGACACATGCTAATATAGATTTAATTTATTTTAATAAATTATACAAATATTATACCAATCAATATAAATTTGATTGGGTGATTGATGAATCTGCAGGGGGGCCTCATTATTATGGGAATGAATGCAACCAATGAGATTTTGCCACGTCATTTGGGAAAAATTTTTGGGATAAATATTTGGGGTCCCTAGCATTTTCCTAAATTAAATATATAAAACTTTTGGTCAAAAGAAAAAATTTAATATTTATCAGGATACACAGTGAATCAACCTTTTAATAAGTTTTATGTGTAATAAATAGCCACCAAGCTTGTTACCATTTCCGCTTTATTTGATGAGCCATTATGTTTCCACTTTCGGCGCGTAAATAATTTCGCTACAAATAAAGCGAAATCAATATATATACTTATATAAAGGAGAAGCGAGGGGCGTGTAGGTGGCGCCTCTCACATCGCTCCGTTCTATTTTTCTAATTTTCTAGAATTTTTAGATGTAAAATATCAAAAATTAGAACTACCTTTTTTAGTTTCGGATATATTAGAAGTAAGTTTCAGAATATGATTTTGTTTCAGATTATTTATGGAATATAGAAGCTTGAAAGTTTTAATCTGATTTTGTTTGATATTAATTATGGGAAAGAGTAGCACACAAGTCTCTCTACACCTATAAATACCCCTATACGTTGTAAGGTTTTAGATTATCTAAACACAACCTTCTATCTCAATACCACAACCCTACATCTCTCTGGTGATAGTTCTCTTGCTCGATTTCTAACTGGGTGGTGCCGTTCTTCTGCAACGATAAGTGAAGGCTGTTTATACGGTATTAAAAGAAAATAAAGGTTGTTGCAAGTAAAGATAGTTATAGACCGCTATGTGAGAGTCGACAAATCCAAACACGGGAGAAGAATATACTCTTGACATGATATTGATGGATGATATCAATAAATTAACTATTAGTGATGTATGTTTGTTGATTATTCTTTTATAATATTTGTTTTGTTCATCGGACATGTTTGTTGTTAAATTTTATATGATTTACTTTGTACACAGGAAAAAATTATTGATGCATTATTTGTTTGCTCCGTTCAAGCAACTTTTAAGTGAAGAGTATTAAAAAAATAAAGGTTGTTACAAGTAAGGGTAGTTATACACCGTTATCTCACGGATTTAAGTTAAATGTTTTTGTGCACAATCAATCCAAAAAAATTGGAGGAAGATGACAATGTAAGAACATGATTACTTTTCAATAAAAAAACACAAGTAAAATTAAGATTTGTCGTGTTTTAAATAGTTGATTACAGGTAGAAATTTATTTTCATTTTTTCAACATGAATTATAGTCCAATTTTGCAATTTTATATATTAGTATTGGTATTACATCAAGCTTTTTATAATATATAATTTATTTTATCCTACAAATATTAATTTTTAATCGCTAATATACTTTTTATAGACAACCACTAAATTATTACATTCTACAAATATTAATATTGAATCATTAATATAATTTTTATAGGCCGCCGCAACGCGCGGCTTCTCAACTAGTTAGGTTATAAGTTAGGTGGATCCATTCAATTTTGAGTTAAGCTAGATTTGTCTAAAATCACATGAAATTCCAGATCCGTTTCGTTATTCGAATTTTGTCCGACCGTATCTGATATGGGCACCCTCCAAGTCTCAAATATAATTTCTTTTTACATGTTTTCGGTATTATTTCTTTACTGCAACACTACTTATAATAATTATGTTTGTATATTAATATTACATTTAACCATTTCTTTTTCTTTCTTTTTTTGACGCATGTAGTTCCCAATTACACATTCATGCACCATGCAACAACAGCTCCAAATATTTCCCACTACGACTACATCATCATCGGCGGCGGCACCGCCGGCTGCCCCCTAGCCGCCACCCTCTCCCAAAACGCCTCCGTCCTCCTCCTCGAGCGCGGCGGCTCCCCTTACCGGAACGACAACATCACCAACCTCTCCGCCTTCGGTGCTGCCCTCTCCGACCTCAGCGACTCCTCCCCCTCCCAACGCTTCATCTCCGAAGACGGCGTTATAAACGCACGCGCCCGAGTTCTAGGTGGTGGAAGCTGTCTCAATGCAGGGTTCTACACACGCGCCGCCCCGAGCTACGTGAGCGCCGTGGGATGGGATGGAAAGCTGGCGAACGAGTCGTATCGGTGGGTGGAGAAGGTGGTGGCGTTTGAGCCACCGATGCTAGGGTGGCAAAGCGCGGTGAGAGATGGGCTGATGGAAGTTGGAGTGCTGCCGTTTAATGGGTTTACTTATGATCATATGTATGGGACTAAAGTTGGAGGGACTATTTTCGACACTGAGGGGCATAGACATACTGCTGCTGATTTGCTTCAGAATGCTAACCCTAATAATCTTACTGTTCTTTTGCATGCAGTGGTTCACAAGATCTTGTTTAGGCACAAAGGTACGTTTGAGATGATTGTTCCGACATAATTTATTCTATAATAAAAAATAACTATTGTTGTACTAGTTTTCTATCCTATCTAAACTGACATGTTTGTCTTACCGACATGGTGTTCTGGAGGAGAGAATTGATTGAAACTTAACCTAAAGTAAGATTATAACATGGACCTCTCTAGTGCACACAATTGTAGATATGAATTTATTGGTGCATCAAGTGAAAGTAGTGAAAAGTAGATTTAATGTCAATTTCGAATTTTAATAATCTTATTTTGGTAATCAGAAATTCATTTTTCCAACTGCTCTTTGATTAATTGCCAAAAAGTAATAAGCTTATACTCAAAGCCCACTGTTATTTGGACTGGTGATTTGTTCGGTGATGTTGGCCCACAGGAAATTCAAGGCCAGTAGCCCATGGAGTGATATTCAGAGATGGAGCAGGGCAGAAGCACAAGGCCTATTTGAAGAAAGGCCCAAAGAATGAAGTCATCATCTCAGCTGGAGCACTAGGCAGCCCACAAATACTTATGTTGAGTGGCATTGGTCCATCAGCTCACCTCAGAGTTCATAACATCACAGTGATTGTGAACAATCCTTCTGTTGGCCAACAAATGTCTGATAATCCGATGAATGCCGTCTTCGTCCCTTCTCCGATCCCCGTCGAGGTTTCGCTCATCCAAGTTGTCGGAATCACTCGTTATGGAACCTACATTGAAGCTGCCAGTGGTGAGAATTTCTCTGGCCCAAGGGACTATGGCATGTTTTCTCCTAAGGTATGCATGATAAACAGTTTCGTTCATTTCTATACAATTTTCCTTTTTGAAAGTTACTCTCATTTATATAAATATTTAATTACATCCACTAATTTTTTCTGCAACACTCGCTTTATACACTAAAAATTAATTTTTTTCTTAATCTCTGTATACTGTTTCATGGGATCTGAGGGATTATGTTTTTTTAACTTCAAAATGGGCCTTATACCAAGTCTGTCCCAATAGGCCCAACAAGGACATATGTGTGTCCAACTGTCCATTAAGCTTTAAAATTTTGTTTTTGTTTTGGGCCAGATTGGTCAGCTGTCAACAGTGCCACCAAAGCTAAGAACACAACAAGCAATAGACCAAGCAGTGGAAAGCATGGCAACTCTACCTGCATCTGCATTTGTTGGAGGATTCATCCTGGAAAAAATCATGGGACCTGTCTCAAGAGGCCATCTCGAACTACAGACGAAAAATCCGAACACGAATCCGTCGGTAACATTTAATTACTTCAAAGAGCCAGAGGACTTGCAAAGATGTGTTCAAGGAATGAATGTGATCAAAAATGTTATAGAGTCAAGAGCCTTCTCCAGGTTCAAGTATCCCTATTTGTCAGCCCAACAGCTTCTTAACATGACCGCGGCTGCACCAGTTAATATGTTGCCTAGGCATGCAAATGATTCGACGTCAATGGAACAGTTCTGCAAAGATACAGTGATGACCATTTGGCATTATCATGGAGGGTGCCAAGTTGGGAGTGTTGTTGACAGTGATTATAAGGTTCTTGGTGTCGATGCTCTTCGGGTTATTGATGGCTCCACCTTTAATTACTCTCCGGGAACCAATCCTCAGGCCACAGTCATGATGCTTGGAAGGTAACATAACAGGCCTTGTTGGTCGAAATAATTCTTTTTATTGGTTTTTAAAACCTTTTTTTCTTTAAATTGTTGCAGGTACATGGGAGTTAAAATACTGCAGGAGCGACTGGGAAGTACTGATACAACAAACTGATGATCATCAGAGTTCATAATTTAAGTACTTTATGTAATGATTCTTCAAAGAAAAAAAAACAAGAGGGACTATGAAAAAAGTTTACATGTATTGAAAAATCTTATGGTTGATGTGTGAATCCAGAATTACATTGATTCTGGATTTTTTTTTTAATTTTTAGGACTACTTATTTGATCATCGCGCCCTCTGTTCTAAAGATCCCAATTTATTGAAAATTCCTCAATTAATCCTTAAAAATATCTTACCGATATATTGATTATATTATGATTTGATTAAAAATCTCCGATAAATCCTAAATCAGTAGATCCCGATGAGTTCCCATTCCCGATTTATACAAACATGATCACGCCTATTTTTCGTTTGATCCGTTATCACAATGATAACGGTCAAGAAAATCGAGTACATGTAACAATCAGCTACCCTGTTTTTCTATAAAGACGACTAGGTAAACTACCCTGTCAATCTTTTTGATCTGTTGAGTGTTGTCTGTCTATATAAACAAATGCATCTGTAGTGAAAAGGTTATCCAACCCGAGTTTCTCATGAATGCTGTTAGTATCTGTGAATCTGCAACTTGCATGCACTTATCTGTACTAATCTTCCAGGTTCTCCAGAGAGTTGAACAAGAATCGCGATTAACGTGATTCTGTAGTAGTACAAGTTTCATATGTTAAAGGCCGCAGGTGGGTGGAAATGTTTAATTACGCTGAGGAATCGACTTCTGGAAACTAATCTGTGAAGACTAAAGGGCAGTGCCCCAAATTACAAGGCAACAATAATATGACCACTAAAATCCCTGTCCTTGTCAAAATTTAATGTAATTGTTTTTTTTTCAAAGGTAGAAACTTACCTGAATCAACAGGACTAAATCCAGCAGGTTCAATTGAACCTCGGGTAAACAGAGCGAGGGAGATACCATCTCACGTCATTGGCAAGAACCTTTTATCGACCCTACATTTAATATTTAACAGGGGGCAAGAAAACAAACTTTTTTAGTAGATGATTGTATACAAAAGTGGGTAGGACTCGCAAGACTTGGAAAGTTGAATGATCCCAATTTGTCTTCATCAATGTGAAGATAGACAACACGTATGAACCCGGAGCCTTGAACCATACGTTGAAATCAGCTGGAGCCCTGTCGTGGCCCCTTCCCAGTTGGAAGATGGTCTTGCAGTTTCCAGTTTCGACATCATAATTCCAATTTCCATTACATGTCATTTAGTGAGAAATTTACGAAATTAAGATGCTGCGATGACCTGTTCAGGAAGATACAAATGAGTGGTCAACTATAGGATCCTCAGCAACGAATGTACTAGATTTTATCGCGTAAAAAATGCAAAACAAGCCATCATAGTCAAGTGACAATATAGGTAAGATGACTTTTCAGGAGTCGGTTAGATCAATCATTAAAGAATGACTCCAGTTTTGCATTTAGTTACTTAGCCAAAATTTTGTACAGCTAAATTGTGCCAAAGACTTGAAGATGACAATACTTGCACATGTGTTTGCTGAAAATTCAAAGGGCATTTTCGAGCAATACGTGTGAGGCCAGCAGAGAAGAAAAATCAGGACAGTGACCGAAGAAATGCATGTGTAGAGAAGATTATCAGAAAAATATGCAATATCCTTGCATTAGAGAAGCCTCAGCCTGCTTTCACATTTTCTGTATGGATCCGTCTTCTGACAAACTAGACTGCGCGAGTTCAAACCATGAATTCAAAGATTCGACAAGTTCCTCTCTGTATCCATTCACTGAATTCACAAATCATGAGTCTCTCCCTTCATTGGCAGAATTATTCTCCAGTTTTACCAGAGCTTACCCGCAATACTTAAAAACTTGTCAAGCTGATCAAATCCGAGAGCAAGAGTACTATCATCTAGTGAATCATGTATGCCTAGATTACATAGGCAATGGACTCTTCTCGTATGAACAGCAACAGAGCCATTACTCTGCCTCGGCATCTACTTCTGCTCCTCTGTATTCCAATAGTTCTAGTGCACCCTTTTTTCATATATCAAATAAACCAGCAAATTTGTATTCTGTGCTGCAATATGGCGGACAAGAATCAGAACTAGACTCCATCATACGGAAAAGAATCACAAGCTTTATGAACATTTCTGAGGATGAGTATTCCATGGTTTTCACTGCCAACCAATCATCCGCTTTTAGGCTTTTAGCTGATAATTATCCGTTCAAGTCCAACAGAGATCTTTTAACTGTCTATGATTATGTGAACGAGGCTGTGGAGATATTGACCGATTGCTCTAAAAAGAAAGGCGCGCGAGTAATGTCAGCTGAATTCTCATGGCCAAAAATGGGAATCCACTCCAAGAACTTAAGCAAGATGGTAACAAGTAAATGCAAGAACAAAACGAGGGGCTTATTCGTTTTCCCTCTTCAGTCAAGAACGACAGGAGCTCGGTATTCATATCAGTGGCTACGCAAAGCACAGGAGAATGGGTGGCATGTCTTGCTAGATTCTACTGCATCAGAAGCTAAGGAAATGGAGACTTTAGGCCTCTCCTTCTTCAGGCCAGATTTTCTGTATTGCTCCTTTTACAAGATTTTTGGAGAAAATCCGTCAGGTTTCGGTTGCCTTTTTGTGAAAAAATCTAGTGCTGCGGTGTTTAAGAGTTCTACAGGCACAAGTATAGGCATTGTTAGTCTTTTCCCAGCTACAAAACATGGTCAGTATTTAGACAAATCGTCTAGCTTTGACGTCGACCCTGAACACCAGCCATCGCCATCAGAACCGAAGAAAGCTAATTTAGCCCACTCCAGTTCATCCTGCAGTTCAGGGTCAATTCAGCAAGAGATAGTTTCTGAAATCACTGAACTAGATAACTCTCTCAACATAACAGATTTGGGAAACAGAGATGCCACCAGTAGTGGAGCTTCTGATATCGAATTTAGAGGCTTGGATCATGCAGATTCATTGGGCTTGATACTCATCCGTAGCAGATCAAGGTACCTAGTCAATTGGTTGATAAACGCGATGATGAGCCTACAACACCCGCATTCAGAATTCGGGCTTCCATTAGTGAAAATATATGGACCAAAGGTAAAATTCGACAGAGGACCAGCTCTTGCCTTCAATATATTTGACTGGAAAGGAGGGAAGGTTGATCCTCAACTTGTACAGAAACTAGCTGACAGAAACAACATTTCTCTTGGTTTGGGAGCATTGAAAAACATTTGGTTCTCAGATAAGCACGACGAAGAAAGCACCTTGCTGCATACAAGAACTCCAGAGCACAGAAGACTATTGAGAAACAAGAAAGATAAATTAAATTTCAGCATGTCTGTCTCAACAGCTTCATTCGCGATGCTGACAAACTTCCAAGACACATACAGGCTCTGGGCATTTACTTCCAAGTTTCTCGATGCAGACTTCGTGGAGAAAGAGAGATGGAGGTACACTGCTCTCAATCAGAGAGCCATTGAAGTGTAAAGCATCCATCATTTATGTTCATACAATTCTTCATTCATTTACAAAGTAAATTTCTTCTATTAGTACAATTTTTCATTCTTAAGAAGTGCAATATTACAAGTTCCTAGGAAGTTCAAGTTCCGCGATAAGTGAACTGATGTTAAACCAAACTAGTACATGATTTGAGATATGGATAATAACTTCAGCTGTACTGATAACATCTTTATCTAAAGTCATACATTTGATGGTACCATACATTTCCTGGAACTCCAAACATATAATTTCTACAAATGTTAGGTACTTGTGTAGCAGTAGAGCTGTATCCTGGTCTTATAAAATAGCTAAATCAACATGCATTAGTTACATTTCTTGATCTGTCATTGCTTCTTGAAATCAAATCCATGGTTCTATCGTTTACGCTTGGATTTGAGAGATGTCATTGAATTTGAGTTGCTGTGCCAGTTTCGCTTCCGTTGGTTAATGAACCAGTTGTTAATCTGCTTCAGTTGCAGCCCTGTCTCCTCCACAAGCTTAGCCTTGTCATCTTCCTGCATATATTTACAGGATATTAATCTCAAAACAGATCTACTACAATACTAAATGTTCAAATTCTATTTATCAAGTTCTGATGAATCGACATAGCTTGATATGTGACATCTTAAAGGAGGATAGAGAATTGCTTACAGTTGGGTAAGGCCACTTGGAATGTTGCTGCCACCATTCCTTAAGCACTGAAGTTGTGTCACCTGGTAACTTGCCTGCCCTTCTTTTCCTCAGAATTTCCTCTCGAACATCTTCGATTTTGGACCGAAATCCCTGCAAAATCAGGCATGAGGCCTTATGAACTACACTATCTGACATCAAAAATAGGAATATCCCTCAACTTTTAAGCTTAGATAGGAACAACCCAAATTAGATCCTGCAACTGATGGGTATATATATTAGCATGCGATATAGGTTAGGTTCACCTGTTTCAGCTCGATCTTCAGTTCTTGTCGAACTCTTTCCATAAGAGACCTCTCGGATTCTGTTGGAAGAAGTGGACCAAAACCCATCATGTCATGCGCATTGCTGCCTGATTGATCTAAAGAGAAATCCATCTGCAATTCATCCTCATCCTCCGACATAGTTGCTCCCGTGCCTTCACCTAATGTCGCTCCTAAAGAAAATTGTGTACTGAAATCATCAGGGTCAAGCTTTTACCCAGCTCGCTGCTTCCTAATTACATCCTACCCTGTTTCCTAATTACATATATGTTAATCTTAATTGACAAGAACCCTATAATTTATGTGTTTAAAAAATGTGATCAGTTTCAGCATAGAGAGCAATCCTTGTTAGTTTCTTTACTGTGATTCTATCATTTATGAGTTTATCTGTGTTCATGTCTATCTGTACATGTACACACACAACGCATACACATGCATGTTGTCGAAGGAAGTTTCGTGTATATTTACTACTGTACAAGTTCTAGTGAGGACCATACTATCTAGCTAATCACTGGCCAGTTTGTGTATCCGTAAATCTAGCTAATCAGATGCATTCAACAATGTTCAACAGAAGGTAGCCAGTAAAAGTTTTCAGCATAAAGAGAGGAATCCAGCTTTAAACACATGATTTTCAATAATATGATACAGCTTAACAGTTAATGCACGAAACAAAACAAACTTTTGTAACACCTCAGACTGGTTAGTTAATAACTTATCCTCTATAATGAGGTCTACCAAATAAGATAACTCCATTTGAGTTTCTATATCTAATTCCCAATTAACAAAGACAGATATTCATATACTAATTCCCGAGATCTATTAATACATACACTAATTTGTAAGGTGTATAAGCCAAATCATTCAAAAAAAAGACAAATACTTAAGATGGTGTCGGATACATCTTGTCACCCTTTAATATTCCAAACTTAATATTTTCCATTTCATTCCTCCAGTTAGTTAATCGACTAGCTTAGAACAAGTCATTATCGATTAATCTCACATCTCAACACTAGGTCATACTGTTCATCATTGTGGTTATATTCCAACAGTGAACCCTAGTCACAACAGGAGTATCATCTAGAAGCCAGCAGGAGAACAGGTCATGAATGCCCTTGAGACCTTTGAACTAACACAACAGCAACAATACCAGAAGCATATATGCAGGTTCAAATTTCAAGAAACCTCATTCTAAGCAACCTTAAAGATCAGTTGGTCATGTTGGTTCAATATTGTCAATAGTAAATTTATCCCAAATTAAAAATGTATTGTAGGTCCCTTACACCCACCTCTTAGTACAATTAATCAATCAAACAACTTTCCAATAAAAATCCCAATTATCTTCTTTCTTATTAGTACTTTTTTTCCACCATAAGGAATCTGAATCATAAATAACACAATTTTGGTTATGTGGTGGTTCTACAAATTTAGTTATGCGGGAAACATTTGTTTCTCACGGTTCTCCGATTCTCGTTAAAACCGAAGCCGTTACAGATTATTTAAAAATTAAGATCTCAATTAAGGCAATTAGGAGAAGGGTTACCAGTGAGAGAGTGCAAATTCTGTTCAATTTCCCGGCAAGCCATGACAGCTTCAACCGCATGAACTCTGACATGTTGCTGAAGTTGTTCTTTAAATGAGCATAACAGTAATAAATATTGTCCCTGCAACACACATACATGTTAAAATTAAAAAAAAAAAAAAAAAAAAAACTTCAGTGCTGTAATAAATAAATTATTAAAATTATTAGTGTCGGATACGATAGCCTAGTGGGAAGGACTTATCCCGAAAAAATAAACAAACATTTTATTCTAAAAGTTCATAAATCATAACCCTACCAAGAAGTTGTCAAGCTCTTGGCGTTCCCCAGGATGCTGATGATGAATCTGATTCTGCTGTGCCGCATAAGATCGAAGAACATGGTGAGACTGAGAGAGCTGAGCATCAATAAGCGGAAGCTGATCAATCGGAGTAGCCACCCGGAGACAAGCCACATGAGCAGACAGCAGCTGCTCATACAAAGGATGTGTAGCAATCTCCACCTTAGCACGGTGGTGTTGCTCGCCGGAAAAATCATGACTCATCCCACCACCACCACTCCCCAACATACCCTCAACTTGTTCTTGCATTATAATTTTCTCATCAACCACCTAAAAAAAACCACAACTTTTTTTTCACTTTTATACAGGACCACAAAAAGTACTTTATCAGCAATACTTATCACCAATATTTATGCATGTGTTTGTGTGTGATGAAGAGAGACTTGCAGTTTGAAACTTTATGTGAAAATCTGAGCAGCTTCAGTTTTAACACATGGAGGGTAAAATTTCAGAGGGAGATTTAGGGTTGCAGGCTATCAACAAGATACAAACAAGTTGAGGATGATGATGATGAGCTATATAAGATAGAAATGAGAAAGAGAAGAGATTTGATGGTCAGAGATAAAAAGCTACTTATTAGCTAGGACATAAAGCTGTGTCCTTTTGTTCTGTATATATATTTCTTTCTTTTTCATCTATTTGGATGTGGGAGTTTCTTGGCTATCAAAAAGAAGTTGGTACCACAACTTTGTTGGTTTCTAATTAATCATAATTTTTTAATCCCTGCTAAGATATTTGTTTTCAAATTTTGTCAGGTTAACTTAAAATTAATTCAAAATATAAGGACAAAAAGGTTATATTAAAAATAGATCATTAATTTTTAATATAATATATTATATATAACACATTTTTTTTATTAAATCATGTGTTTAAAGTGTTTATTATACTTACGGACTGATACTAAATTTACTACTTTTTTTTGACAAAAAATTTACTACTATTTCATTAATAGGCGGTTATAATATTTGTTATTTCATCGTATATATTTTAACTTAAACTAATTTTACTGTAAAAATAAAATTATGATAGAATAATATGATTAAATAAAAATTTTATTTAACAGATGATAAATTCTTAATAGTTAATTTTGTCAAACTAAAAATTAGGTCGAACATATATATTTTACTGAGAATGTTAAAATACGTTTTTTTTTATGTTATAATTTAAGAAGATCTATAAAGATCTATAAAATCATATATAAATCAACCAATCAATCTTTTAATATTTCGTTATTGATAATTAATAATATAGTATTGAACATATTAAGTTAAAAAAGACGCGTAAAATCAAATACTGACCCATCATATTAACGTAAATGTTTTGGTTTAATAGATAATAAAAAATAAATTATAACATATTATAAATCAAGAAGGTTCGTGGGTCGAATACCAACCGGCTCACTGAACTTGACTGCCCTACCGACTAAGTGACTAACTGAACTTTTCATGTTTCGGATTTAACAGTATAATAGTATATTATAGATTTATAATATTACTTTTAAAGTGAGTCCATCAGTGTATTTTAAAATAATGTTAATGTATTTTGGTTGAAAAATATCACAGGTTATTTATTAACAATTATATATAATGATATTATATTTTTATATATGTAGCTCGTGTTAAAAGATAATATATTTTAGTTAAAAAAAAATAATTGGTATATAGATAGGACCGTATTTTGGCCGTATAAAAGCCCGCGTATCGACTGATCAAGATTTTAATACTTCGGGTTTAATAGTATAGTATTTTTTAAGGTTTAACTTTAGTTTTGGTATAGTCAAATAGGTTTTATATTTGTTTTATGTTTTGATCGTATATTTGTTTTATATTTTAATTTGTTTATATTTTGTTTAATAGGTTTTATATTTGTTTTATGTTTTGATCGTATATTTGTTTTATATTTTAATTTGTTTATATTTTGTTTAAAGCGCACTAATTTTGTTTGAAACCCGTTAATTATAAAAGTCTGTATAAAAGCCCGCGTACCGACCGACCAGCCCACTAATTTTGTTTGAAGCCCGTTAATTATAATAGTCTGTATAAAAACCCGCGTACCGACCGACCAAACTTTTAATGTTTCGGCTTTAATAGTATAGTATAGATGTGTGTGTATACTAATTTCATGCGAGATATAAATTTTTGTAATTCTAATTTTATAATACTAAAATATGACAATATATATACTTAATTTCTGAATAATAATCTATTTATAATAACATGAAGCGGTAATCCACACATGAAATGGAGCTTGTATTATTTGCTCCAAGTATTCCACATTATGCATGTATGTTGATTTGGTTGCTTGTTAGAAATGAAGCAGAACTTATGTTTTGGATATATTTTTGACCTAAATTTATAATTTTATGTATTTTAGATGTGTGATATTAAAAAAATAAATAGGTAGTCGTTTATCAAAATCATGATATGGCCATTCTCGTCCGGCCATATTTTATCAAAAATTATATGTGACTTGTTCTAAAAAATGAAAGACGGTTTCTAATTTAGATCATATTTGAAAAATAATAAAGCTGAATATCATTTTAGGATTAAAATTCTAACCTAACAGAAACATATATTGCACGAGTACATGCCATCCCTAAAAGTATAATAAAAATATTTAAGAAAGTCGGCTGATATACATATCACGGTTGAACTGTCACTGTTGCACCACTCGGTTGGTTGCTTAATAATCAGCCATATCCTTTATTCTCGGCCATAACGTGGTATTCATAATTGAGTTTTCGTTTTGAGTATATTAATATTTTATTTTATATATCAAAGACCTTATTTCTTTTTCTTTTTTTAATACAAAAAGATCTTATTTCTTAATTAGCGTTTAGCGATTGTTAGCAATTATTTGATGAGTAATTTATATCTTAAATAGACACGAGACAATCTTTTAACTAAATTTTTTTCTTAATTAACATATTGAATCAAAACCGTAATTTCAGTTTACTAAGTACAAAATATTAATATTAAATATCATATAAATTTCTAATTTAAACTATGCTTTAAATTTTCGCATAAATATCTTATTTTTAAACAAGATAAAAATGAAATTGTTTTTTATATTAAATCTACATTTTCTTTGGTATAATGTCCGATTTATTTTACGAATATTATATTCATCTCTCCGGGATTATTCTCACCATGGAAATCTGCTGCTAATTTATACTAATACAGTAGTAGATTAGTAGCCGAGCGTGCTAGAATAATCAAATAATGCAATTCAAATAATTTAGAACCAATACGAATTTGTAGAACTAGAAGTTTCATGTGTCAGACGCAAATAATTGAAAAAGAAGTCGAAACTAATTATAGCGAGTTTAGCACGATAACGTAGAAAAAAGTAGCTAGTTATTAAATTCGGAAAAGAGCGAATCGTACAAACTACTCCATTGTTACGAGTTAGATATAACGTGTGACATGTATAAACACACGTTTATATAAACATAGATCAAATATGGGTGGTTCGTGACCTTGTAAAGCAAGCGATTGGGATGAAAGTTCTTACGGTGGGTACCAAGAAACGGAAAAGATGACATGGGTGATTTTCTGCTTGATTTAGGACGAAAGGGGACCGTTAGAAATTTTATTTTAATTGAAAATGAATCATTAGCGTCCATTTTTTAGTTTGTTGATGTTTTTGATTCATATTATATTATGAAAAAATTGAAGAAGATGGAGAGACGAATTTAAAACATCGGAAGATATCATATTGAAGAGAGTTCATCTAAAATTTAAAACATTATAGTTTTTTTTTAATAGAACTTATTCTGAACAAATTTTATTTCTATACATTAACCAGAAGCTAACAATTTTCTACTTTTGTTGTATTTTAAAGAATTTGAATGCGATTGTTGAGGACTTGAGTTGGAGGTAAGTCACCGTTGTTTTTGGTAAGGGTTGAATGGGTTGTTGTTTACTACTCCCTCCGTCCCACCCATTTCTTATCAAATGGGTTGGGCACGGAGGTTAAGGAATATGTACTATAAAGTAGTGGAAAAGAGAAAGAAAAGTGGGTAAAGTGGTGGGACCCATTGATTTTTAATGTATAAAAAGAAGATAGTGGAGTAAAAGTAGTGTGAAAAGGAAAGAAAAGTGGAGAAGTGGTGGGACCCATTGACTATTTTTGGTAAGTTTTGAAATGTAAAGAATTGAATAGTACACCCCAAAAAGGAAAGTGTAAAGAAATGGGTGGGACGGAGGGACTATTATATAGTCATGATGATCTTTTGACAAAACTTTTGTGTCGGTATTATTTGAAATGAACTTTTTTTTCCCTGCTCCTGAATTCCAATTTAAATGATTTTTTAATAAATAATATTTATTTTAAATTAGTTGAATTTTATTTTGAAATATATATTTTTCAGTATTTTTTAATTTATCTTTTTTATTTGTCATTTTAATTATTGCATCTATCTAATACTTTATCCGTCTCCTTTTACATGTCATTTCTTCAAAAATTAAGAATATTTGTCCATTTCATTTTTCTAATACTTTTTCAGAAAAATATCTATGAAATACAAGTTTTAGTGTTTGATTAACGGAAATATATAATTTAAATTTGTTTAATATGCATGTAATTAGCAAGAAGATTGATTACCTAACGGAGTATTTTGATTGCAGTTACAGTTCTAATTGTGCTTTGTTTTTTTTTTGTTTTTTTTTGAGGAACTAATTGTGCTTTGTTGAATGTAGTCGTAAAGTTGTACTATAGGAATGGAATAATATAATGTAGTTCTTAAAACCTGGACCAATTACGAATTTTAGAATTATTATGAGACAAATGAGTTATATTTAGCCAGAAAAAATAAAGAACTTGGAATTGCTTGTTAAAGTACGGCAGAGTAAAGTTCATGTATGAAGAGATACCTCGAAGGCTAAATGGAAATCGCAAGAGCATCTCATATTATATTGGTTAAAATAAATAATATTAATTAGTATCGAGCTAGAATTTGTTAAATCTGGTGTTATATTTCAATAAAGTTATATGAGTTGTTCATAAGGGCAATAATATATAGCCTATAGGACGTTTTGAAAATATACTCATATTTTTAAATTTGTTATAAAAATTCTATATTTTAAAAGTTTGTATTAGTTATGAAATACTCTTCCATTTCATTTTTTAAGTTAGATTTATTTATTTTTTTTACGTTTTTTCACTGATTGATCATAAAAAATAGGAACATTTTCAAAATTTTATATAAATAAGTACACAAGAATATATATTTTTAAATCTTTTCAAAAATTCTTTTCGTAAATACTAACTTTGTCAAAAAAACTTTAATTTCTCGAGATTGTCGAATATACGTGAAAAAACCGGTAAAGCTGATTAATCAAATAGATTTCGATTAAAGAGAGTGTGTACCCGAAGTGTGAAAGGAATAATCGTAAATTAATTACTCCCTCCGTTTTTTTTTCTTTTTCTGTTTGTGATGTCGGTACTGTTCAAATTACTAATTTCCATCTAATCTATAAAATTAAATATAGTCATGAGTGATCTTGTTAGATTCGTATTCACGAGTACTTTAATACGGTGAAGTTTTTATATTTAATGCTACTACGAAATGAAAGATATTAACGATTAAAAGTGTGTATTGGCAAACGTGAAAAGTACAAACAAGTATTTAGAGACGGAGAGAGTAGCGAAGATAAGTAGAGATGTGACAAACGACTTAACCTTGGATAACGGGCATGATCACAATGATTTGCAGATAAAATCTGCCTCTTTCTTTTTGAATTTTTGTCCAGCCTCGTGTCGAAATATGACTAGTCGGAGAAAATAGTGTACCAAGTTATGGTGCACCATGGGTGACAAAAGGCTAAAGCAAGACAGCTAGAAAGGCTTAGCTCATGAGCTCCTGTTTGTGTAATAGCATTGTCATATGCTCTGTTACATGACTGAGACAGCGTAGAATAGAATAGAATGGTCCCAACTTAAACCCTACAGGGTTTTATTGTTGTGTGTTCAGTTCTTACGTGTAGACATGGCGACAGAGGGAGATTGAGACGATTTTGTTCTGTCCCTTTCACCGTCCCAACTGTTTAAAGTTACATGTGAATTTGCGCTTTAAATTTTGTGTCTTTCGAATGTCGTATGTTATTCGGGAGCTCACGCATAATACTACTGTGTATAGTATTATAATTTCGAGCGTGTTCAAGAAATCATTGGTCAGTAGTAGGGCCGGTTTTAAACGAATAACCTGAACCAATACCGCCTTCATGATCCGGGCCGATTAAAATCGAACCAATCTGTCTCTATACCGATTAATAGGAACCAATCCAACTCTTATAGACCTCATGATTCAACCCAATCTTACATGATACAATATTATAAATTCAATTTAATAATCATTATTGTACTAAATCTGCTAGAATAATAACACTTATAAAGATAAAGTTATGATGCATCAAATAAAAAGACAATGACGATTAGTTGTACACTTTTTTTTATGTTTTTTTTGAAGCTAAAAGAAACAATTATCCATATTCTGAACCTTTTACTCATATGTTTTGATAAGCTCTGGGGAATTTACACTATCATACTCGTGGATGATTATAATATTTTCAATTAAGATTTAATATTTTATCATCACTCAATCAGATAAATCCAACCAGATTCGCCGAAGCCCAAGGTATAACAGGGGTTGGTTTGAATAATTGTTTCAGACTAACAAGTTAAATTTTATAAATCAAATAAACTGAACTGGGTCACCAATATGATCGTAACCCGGTCAACTTAATTCATGTGCAGCTCAGTGCAAATTAGCATCTATACTAATAAAATTTTGAGAAAATTCGATTAGGAATGGGCATTTTCTCACCCCACTCAGTTTCGATCCCATCTCCGCTCATTAGAATCGGGGATTCGTGAAATTTTTTGGAGTCGGAAGAACATGAGAGTTTTATAAAAATTTCGGGGATCGAGACGTGGTTGGTGATTTGTGTGTGTGTATATATATATATATATATAGGAGTAAGATCCTGGGAGAACTCATACTATCAAGAGAACCGAGAGAACTCCTACATCTGCCGTTGATTAAGAATCTTAATATAATTGTATTCTGATATAATATATTTACAAAATCAATCAAATCTAGTGATGTTGGGGGTATTTTTGTAAAAGAAATACATATAATCAATAACAATTTATTATCCTTTATTACAATTAAACTCCAATTTAAGAAAGAATCTTGACTTATTGATTACCTAATTTACAATGCATCTCCGTGCACATTATTCATCTAAGTTTTCTCAATAATTTTGGTAATGAAAATTTTAAAAAGGCAAGATGGGATTATATAATCTGTTTGTGGAGTTCTGAAACGATTTAACCGAATACGTGTAACTATTCTTTTTCATATATTCCACCCTGGTTGAAAAAATATTCTGATTTTTCATAATCATTTGAACTAAACCTTAAAAATACTATTATCATATATTTTTGAATGAAAGAATTTAATTTAGATAAGATTATAATTTATAATATGATTTCACTTAAAAATAAAATAATATCTCATTTGAGAAATCAATACTTTATTTTATGTTAAAGATTCTATAAAATGTTGTATATATATATAGTAAAATTAAGTTAATAATTTAATATAAAAATATTATAAATTAGTCCAGTAAAATATAGTAATAAATACACGAGATTTTGCGGATATTACAAGTGGGAACCTTATTGATATCACTGTAATGAACACGTTATCGAATCTCTCAATAAATTAAAATATAAATCATTAATAACAACTTTTTCAATTCTCTACGAGGAATTTTTATCGTATTAATACAAAAAAAATGTAATGTGTAATGTGTTTAAGCTTATTTAAACAATAGATTTTCTAGAGTTTGAATATTTTATAAAATAAGATTCCACAAAATATTTCTTATTGTTTACGTTAAAACACTGCAGAGAATATTCAATAAAAAACAATTTAGAGTATCTTAATTTATGTAATATCCAAACACTCTAAGGAATCTTCAACAAGAAACTCCAAAAATTATTTTTCTAGAATCTAGAACAATCTAAAAGGTGTTCTAAAAAAATATTTTAGAGAATCTTAATTTATAAAATACTTGATTTATATTAATGAAATACTTAAGGGAATTTTAATAAAATATATTTGTTAGAGACGAATTAATTAATATTAGTAAAACACATTTAAACACTTTGGAGCGTATTTAATTTATTTTCTTAATTATCTGATGAAACACATTCGAACACCTAGCAAGAGCTTTAATATATTATTATTATGCATTAGAGATTTTTAATAACAATATTAAAATTGTAACAAGGGTTCCATTAACAATACAGAAATCAAAATAATTTTTTAAATTATGTGATTAAATGTATTTTAAAAGGTACATTAAGATTCTACTAAAAAAAATTATTAGGTGTTTCGTTATTTGGTCATATATATTATATAGTTTTGTTATGTGATCTTTTCAAATAAAATTTATTTAAAATAATCATTTAGAGATACATTAATGAAGATTCTACTTATTGATGTATTAAATTTCTATATTGATAATCAAGATTTATAATATATTTTTATTATGTATTAGATTCTAGTAACTTAAAATTTAGAATTGGTAAAAATTTGGTAGAGTTGTTAGTAGAGCACTTGGTAAATAATTTTATTTTAGTAGAACACAAACAAAAGTAACACAATTATATTGTATGTTAGCGAAACACGTACTAGAATTTAATGTTATTGTCATAGCAAATTTTACGGAATACAAAAATTATTGTAAAATTTTAATAATGTTTTTTAAATCATTATATAACTTATGCTTCGCTAGTTAGTAAAACACCTATTAGAATCTTAATGAGTTCATAAATAAAATACGTACTTTAAATCAATAGAAGACTTAAGAGAATTTTATTAAAATATTCTTATCATAGAATAATTAATTATTAATATTAGTAAAAGGCATTTAACACTATGCATATTCTTTATCAAGATTCTATTATGCATATTTAAAATATGTTAAAATTCTGTTCGAGCTTTATAGAAATCCTAGAATATCTTGTCATAGAATTACTTCACTACTTTATATATGTGGGTATGTTAATGTATTTAATTTTTATTTAATAAATACATTGAGATTCTACAAAAAGTTTTTATTAAATATTTCACATTAGTAATATTAAGATTCTATTTAGTGCTTCACTAATAACATTAATTGTGCGATATAAATTTTTAATAATTTTATTAAAGTTGTAATAAGGGTTCTACTAACAATATAGAATTTAATATAATTTCCTTAATTATTTGATTAAGTTTATTTAATAGATACATTAAGATTCTACTAAAAAATTTATTAGATGTTTCTCTAATCACTAACATATAATATACGATTGTGTTATGTGTTCTTTCTAAATAAGGTAGAATTTGATTTAAAATAATTTAAAATATCTCAAGGTTATCTCTGAGTTGCGACTAGAAATATGTGGATTGATTTAAGTTGATGATGGATACGTTGAGTTGTCACAAATACCAAAAATAGAAGATATTTTAAAAATACAAGATTTGGATTCCAAATTCTGTAATAATTTGCGTTATTTAAGCTTGAGATGTGGAATATACCAAACTTAAAAGATATGAAAATATTGACAAACAGATTTTGTCCGAAATTGCCCTTATTGATATTAGATTTGGATATATTCTGATTGAATTTAAAAATGGTAATAAATATATTCTATCTAATGAATGAACGGCATCTAAGGGAGTTCTCTCGGTTCTCTTGATAGTGAGGTTCTCCCTCGAACCTTACTCTATATATATATATATATATATATATATATATGTAAATACTAATATATTTATATAAATTATACTCATTAAATTATTTTATATAAATATCATTTATAATATTATTAAATTAAAAATAATCTACATTTTCAATGATCAATTTTTATATTGAATTATATAATATATTTTAAAAGTTTAAAAAATATCATTTTTATATTATAAATCAATATTAATATGATTTGAAAATATGAGATAATATCATTTTATTAGTATCTTATGAGGTAATAGATTGTTTTTGCATTAAAAAATATATTACATATTATAAAGTGAATATTTTTATTTAAACCCGCGGAGATGACGGAGATCAAAAAGAAAAAAATATATGTTTGGGGTTTCGGGACGGGTTCAGAGATCGGTATCTGAATTGTGAGATAGAGCCCTCTTCGGTGCCCATCCCTAAATTCGATAAACTAATTAAATCTTATTTTACTCATAAAAAGAAGTCGACTAAAATTTGATAAAGATCGAATCGGCCCGATTCATTTATTGTCCACACGAGCCAACTAGGAATGGACACTTGACTATCTTCCAGTACCCAACAGGCCAACACAGACTTTGTACATTATCGATTCACTTTGGTCATACAAGTTACCAACTAATTCAACAGAGTCACCATCCGCCTGTCATTCAGTTGTATGAGTAGAAGAAGTTGGTAATCTTGTCAATTTTCTGTATCGCAATCTCGTGAACAACTATTTACATATGCCTTGACCATTTTCTTATCATTCAGTTCACACTTGATTTTCAAACCCTTTTACAAGAGTTGGGTTCAACAAACTTCTGTGCTCTTGTAAGCAACTCTTAACAAATATGTGTAGCCTCAAAGCTAATTACATTTCAGACAAGCTTTACAAAACAGGTAAGTTGAAACAGTCTCAGAATATTAAGTACAACAAGAATGCTCCAAACTACCACTAAATTGTATGAAAACTGATGCTTTGATTAACAATCGACATCCGAAATTTTGGATTACACGTCTGCCAGCTCTGTATCTTGAGGCAGACGGTATTTGTATATAAAGTCTAATATTTGAGAACAATATTTACTTTGTTTTACACCTGAAATCGCAACGTTTGACAGTTACAGTCTAAAGATTGAAATGGGATGGAATCTGTCAAAAGAGCATAACAGTATCATCTACACACCGGATATCTATTTCCCCACGGTTTTCACATTAGATCACACTTATCCTTCGATGATTTTGTAACTGGCTTGGTAGGTTGAGGCAAGTACTTGTCGCTACTCCCTGAGGACTGCAATATTCAATTAACTAGTCAGCAATGAGAAGTCAAGAATAAAAAAAATACATAAAAAACAATGGGCACTTCTAACTTTTTATATTTCTGTTTTAGTCGGTAATCAGTTCAACTTAAACCAATTAAAAATTCCTGACAAAAAAAAAAACAAGTAAAGAATCTGACAAAAAAGACCAGGTATAGAACCAAACTAGCGGATATGGAAGTTACAGCACCCTGGTTTCTAAATGTCGGAGCTACACCTCCCATTGGGCATTGCTAAGTCTATACCTCCAATTAGCAAAGGCTAAGGGGAGGAAGCCTGTGAGGTAAAGATTTTGATACACATGATTCGCCAAAGAAACACGAAAGGGAGTTCAACATGATGATACAATGATAACAGGCCAACAGCAATTGATAGCCGAAGATGAATAGAGCTTCCTATATATTATATAGTTCTAAATTGTAAGGGAGACATTATAAACATATCAATCACTTTAATAATGGCCCCACTCACTCAAAAAACAAGCTTGACAACTTCCAAAATACTAAAATCCTAGGCAGTGAACTGCTGGCACTGATTTTATTAAGAAGTCAAGTCAATTGAAGTATAACCTACAGGTATCTACTTTGAAACAGTTCAGATGGTAGTTTACTCTAGGTTCAGCAGTAACAAGCAGTAAAGCAGATAAGGCCATCAGGGCAATGACTAGTACGTAATTAACAAGAAACGAAATATATCTTCACTGAAGCATTTTGTTGTTACGCTACTAGAGGTTAGCTTTTGGCTTTGATGTGAGATCAGGGAGGCATATAACTTTCAACCCAAACATCACTTCAATATTTGCTCAATTTTTATTTTTTTTTGTATTTCCATGTCAATTCATATCACATAAAAGAACTATTCAAGCTTTCTTTTACCAGATCCAACACTGTTAATATTTAACACAAATTATAATCAAGTTATAAACCTACCTGGGGACCTGTAATCAGCTCTGAACCACCGGAAACAGTTTGCTTCTGTGGATTATGTTGAGGCTGCTGCTCAAATTCCTGTTCCTGAAGAGCCCTCGCCAATTCCATATCCGAACTGCCTACCTGGGGACCTGTAATCAGCTCTGAACCACCGGAAACAGTTTGCTTCTGTGGATTATGTTGAGGCTGCTGCTCAAATTCCTGTTCCTGAAGAGCCCTCGCCAATTCCATATCCGAACTGCCACAGTCAATAAAACAAAATCCCACTCAATACTAATATAAAAGGTTATTTTTGACCCAGGAAATGTATTTCAGAGCATATAGGAGGAAATATAGTCAATAAATAGAGAAACTCCAGTAAGTTGACACAGATTGTATGATGTGAAGAGTTCCGTTTATCTTATAGGGTGATATTAATAATTAAAATGAAACAGTGAACAATGTAAATCGGGAGGATAATTACTTGTAACAGTACTCATCTGGTAAGTACTCATCTGGTACTGGATCATCAATACTAGCAAGATAATCCTGCAATATATCATCTGAGGTAAGTGTTACTGAACAAACACAAGAAAAAAATTGTAGATCAAGATCAATAAGAGGGAAGAAGAAAGTACTGCAGTACTGGCCCGGGCGTTTAGTTCATTCCAGGTGCTAATTACATGATCTTCTTCCGCCTTAAATTCCTTAAAACTCCCAGTCATGAACACTGTATTCCCGTTCACCTGACAATAATTATAATCATTTCAGTTTACAGGCTTTGAAAGGATTTACTCTTCCCAAGTAATCAATTATATCCCATGATTTGACATCCTTTGAAAATTTTCTGAGTCTAAAGACCTCCAAGATGAGTTTTGGAAAAATGAACAATTGAAGCTGCTTTACAATTATGATGGTACTTGTTACAAAGAAGGTTCTTTTTTAGAGCACATTATCACAGTGAGTCGTAAAGATGTCGAAGGTATAGAGGCAAAAGAACAAAATATTCATATCAACACGTAGCTAGTGCAAGGACTCCATCACACCCGAACTATTATGTCATGTATGATTCATTTTTTACTACGTAAACACTACAATCTTCATTAGTACTACACTCTAGTTAACTCAGAAACATAAATAGTTGCAAATAATGGGCATAAGCAATCAGCAGGCTTTCATAAAGGGGGAGACATACCTCATCCAGCTTCTCCCATACCAGATCAGGCTGGTTTATATAACCTTGGTCTGTTGCCAAGAGATATAGCTGACCACCAAGCTGCATATAATATTTGCAACGAATTAGATTCCCCGAAATTTTATTTAATAGACTTCTAATCAATAATTTTTGTTCTTATTTCACAAGAATATAGCAAGAGATAGTGCTGCTTACGGCTGACATATAGATAGTGTTCTTATTATTAATGAAAACATTGCCTAGAAAATACAGAGTAAAATAATAGCTACATATAATACACAGATCTCACTTTTCAACTGACCTTAAACATGGTGTTGAAGTGATTGTTACGAAAGAATACACACAGCTCTCGTTCTTTTAGTTCCTCTCGCAAACAGATCAGGCTGCAGAAAGTGAAATCCTTAATAAGCTAATAACCTCCTCTGGTCCATCATAATGTATTACAACATATTAATTCCACAACACGTAGTGCAAGTATAAAGACAATGTAAACATACCCATATACAGTTAGTTGACTAGCATTTGCCTTTAGGAAATCTTTTATCAGTTCACCTGTTCAGAATTGATGTGATAATTAACTTTGACCTCAATGATAAAGTTCTAAACACAGATATGTGAATATACAAATAACAGAAGAGGACAAATAAAGATTATTCGTAAGAGATATTTACCTTGTTGTGGACTGATTTCAGTCTTATAAGTCACATCACTAGCATCTTTACGGTTTTTATCCACTTGTTCAGCAAGAACTACCTCACCTTCATACACAGGCTCTCGATCTTCATATGTAGTCCCTGGCTCTAGAATGCATTCTTCTCCAGCATAAATAGGCTCGATGGCTTCACCACTAGGAGTAACAGCTTCAAGTACATCTCTGTATCTTGTGCTATCACCAGATGTTTCCAACTCAGCACCTATTGCAGAAAAAGCAACATGCGATGTTTCAGGAGCACTTTCTTCATCTTCCTCCTTCATATTCAGCTTCAACACCGACTGATCCTGAGCCTGATTAGTACCTTCAGAGTATTCAACACTACTTGCAGATGTTGACAGAGGATCTGGTTTGCGAGAATCGGATACTGCAGCTTCTTGCAAATCCAGAAAATCAGAGCTGGTTTTTACAACTACATCTTTCTTTTCGCTGCATTCTCCAGTATCTTCACAGGTTAACTTACTATTAGGGATCTCCTGCTGATATTCTGAGGTTAAACAGTTATGTCTTTCTGGAATCATTTGATCATAATTGATGTTCTCCAAGTCCTTGCTACAACTAGACATAGATGGTTCCTGCTGACAAGATGTCTGAACTTCCACACCAACATCCCCTTCTGTTGTCTCTACAGGACCTACAGATTCAGACCTTGTACTATGTGTACTCTCATTTAAATTGGTGGATACATTCTGCTCATCACTACTGTCTGGAGATACAGCTTTGGTTGAAGCTAATGCTTCAGCCTCCGAAATTTTCATGGCTCTCAGTAGCTCGGCTTCTTCTTCAAGATCTCCCTTTCTAGCTTTGTTATGCTTGGAAACAGAAAGTGTAGAATCATTAAAAGATAAACCTCTTGAAAGACTAGGAGAAGGCATTCCTAAAGTTGCAGTCGTCGCAGCAACAAAATCAACAAAATCTTCTTCAGGCTTTGTTTTATATTCATCTCCCACAGTTTCGGTTTCAAGGGCAACAAGATCCCCCATTATAGCATTATAAGACTTGGAGCCAATTGCATTGTAAGTGTCCCTATCCTGTACAGATGCATCAAACAATCACGTGGCAATTTTCAAGATAAAATACATGCATATCAGCTAAATTTCAAAAAAGATCGTTGAGCCCTTAAAAGGAGAGTCGTGAAATAATTATTTTTGTATGGACATAGCAATATATCATCTAATCAACAAATACCAAAAATGATTTTTATTTAAAGGCTAAGACCAAAGGCGTAAATCGGAAAGAGTGTAGAATAGAAAACGAACATATCTAACAATTAAAAATTCATACAATCAGAGATACTTGCAACTATTGATCAATATAAAAACAATTTTCTGCCATTTTAGTTCAAACCCAATGAAGAATGATAGCAAACCCACCCTAAAAATTATTTCGTTTGCGAGATCAGGAAGGTGACGCTAGGTTATCGATCACGTAAAATTATAGGAGGGTTTACAACTGTCAGAGATACGTTTCAAAAAGAAATAACCTCAACTTCCAGATAAACTTGCAAATTCTGGATTTAATACAGCGGCAATGGAGACGAAGATTGTTTAAAAAGTTTCTTGGCAGCCGTGCTGAGTTGAATGTTAGGCAATAGACAGTGTAGTAAAGCAGATATATGAAGAAAGAAACACATTAATCCTCCTCGAATCAAACATTTCTTTCCACAGACCAGTAGCGTTTCAAAAGGGTACCATCGTTTTCATGATTTCTATGTATTTTCAGTTAAATACTTTAATACTTGATAAAAAAACAATCCTAGTGAAAATGATTTGTATGAGATCCTTATATATAGTACTTAATATTTTTTTTATATTATGTTTTGACTATTTGGAAGAATCCAACATATTATTTTCCAGATAGCTATCGTATATACACGGTACACTATAGCACACGTATTGTTGAGATATTTGATGAATTTAAATTAAGCAGGTGTGTGATAAATGTAAAGTAAACCATCTGTACAGAACTGTCGATAATTTTCACTTCTAGTACTGCCACCGTAAGTGATCCAATGGAACTAAATGTCATGTCCGTTTCAATTTTTTTGTTTTTAGCTCATACGTCCTTTTCAAATTTACTTCTAAGAAAGTAGAAAGTATGTATAAAAACATGTCTCCTAGCGGGATCATTTTTTCACTTCCTCTCTGGATTGCCAACTTTCCAGGTGTGAGCTTAATATATAGTATGTTCTTAAGAACACAAAAAACTAAACTCTTACGGCAGCTTCGTAGAGTATAATTAAATAGTCCAAAACTCCAAATTCCACAATGAATGCATGGTTTAAAATAACAGCTTCGGAATTGAAGATATCATTCAAATACCTGAGGATCAACTATCCAACCATGATAGAGTGGTATGTCCAACAAATCAAATATTGCAGACTCCCTTGTGAATTCAAATTCAGTAATTCTGCAAGAACGCCAAGAACTTCATATCGTCAAACATTAGTAATAAATAATAAGCAAGAACATGCAGTGCGCAATAATTATACAGCATGTGCCCTACATAGAACCTGCTTTCTAAACGGATAAATAGGAAATAATATATGATTATATCTTACTATATCTTACCCCTTAAAGTTTATATTGACATCGATCCCAGTTGTTAGGCGGGGGAGCAAATCAATTGCGCCAGCTATGTTCTGCTGTTGTTTCTCCACATATCCTGCATCCTTGTTCTGCATGGAAAATAGATAGCGCAAAAGATCAATATATTGGTTCAATTTCCAATGACTCAAACATATATAGATTATACACTACAAGCACACACTTACATCAACATGACTGTTTGAATCAATCAACCGCTCTGCAACAAGCAAAAGCAATCTCTTCTGAGAGATTTCCGCAACATCTGGACTCAAATTCAAAATGTTCTTCAACAAAAGAACATTGCCTTCAATAAGAATAGACGATTATCAAATGCCATTCCAAGTAACAAATAGAGCTAAAGTTGCCAAAACAACTTAAAAATAACACACTATAACACAGAGACAAATCAACCATCATGCCACTCAAAGAATAATCAAGCGAAAACCGCAAAAACAACTTAATTACAACATACTGTAATGTGGCAACCATCATGTCATCTCAACAAAGAATCAAAAAATGATCAAAGAGACACTTATAACTTAACATTACAACATACTATAATCAAGAACTGACACAAATATAACTTAACATCACAACATACTATAATGCAGCAACCGTCATGTCATCATATCAAGAATCAAGAAATCATCAAGGACACGCTTATATACGACAACAGACTACATCACATGAATCAAAACTTCAAATTACAACAGAATGTAACACAAACAATCATCATATCATATAATCTCAATGTGGGCTATAAAATCAAACCAAGAAAACATGAAATCCAATCAACAGTCAAGAACTAACAAGAACTAAAAATACAACAACCCCACTTAAAAGATTGCAGAGCCAATTCAAGAAACATGTTCAAGAATCCATATTGATCAAGAAAAGAGTCTCATAATACACTAATAAAGTATACAAAATATTATTTTAAGGGTTTAAAGAAGAATACAAATGGCAAGAAGAGGGCAAGGGCCATTGTCATTTTGAAGAATGATGGGAGTGGTGTGCCCAAAGAATTGGATAGTTTTGGTCTTATGCTTCAGTTCTTTATCTGCTATTCTATCTTCAAAAGAACTTGCCATTACTGTGTCTTTCAGTAATTGTGTTGTTTGAGTGTGTGTTTGTAATGTGGGAGAGAGAGAGGGAGGGGGGAGAGAGACAGGGAGGGAGAGAGTGAGAGAGAGAATGAGAAAGAGAGAGATGTATATTCCGGCGAGGGGCCAGCGAGATTCTATATATAAGAAATTTTGTGCTGGTTTCTTTGTAATGATTTCAAGACTCGATATGTTTAATTAATTATTTTGATAGATTAATATTTCTTTTATATAATAAATTAATTAAAATTTTAAATATATTAATATATATATAATTAAAACATATAAAATTGTGCTAGGAAAATCATGAGATTTCGAACTTATAATAGACAAATTACAGGGTCTTTTGACTCTGTTAATGAGTCGGAAAAGTTAAATATATATATATATATATAATTTATAAAAAATCAAATAATTCAATTTTTTGTATTTATTAAACTATATCATATATATAATTAAATTACCCGTTAAATTATACATTATTCGAAAATATAGTTATAGAAGAAACTATAACTAGAATTGGAGAAAAAAATATTAAATATAAATATAAATATTAATTTTTTTATATCCAACAATTAATATTGATAAAAAAATAATTTAATATTATTATTATTTAAAATGATTATTAAATTAAGAAAATTTAAAAAATAATATATTAAATTTTATCAGCAATTTATACGGGTATAACCGTATAAGGTAGTAGTTTAAAAGAGTGATCATGTTATGGTTGTGTACCTCTATTGTCTTAAAAATGAAAAATGGGCAAAATCGAATAAAACAAAAGGGTTTTCTCGTAAATACTTATTTTTGTAAAAGTATTATTTTTTTTTTTACATATTTTTGTAAAAATACTGTATGTAACTTATTGCAAACAAATGCGACCAATCATATTTACAAATTATTTCATTATTTTATTATACACGAGAGCATTCCGCTAGTTTTTGAGTCATTGCGAGCCGAAAAGCTTGTATCTAAAATAAGATTAAAGTATAGAATTAAGAAAATTTGAATATTTGATATTCATTGAATTTTAAATAATTATTAAAGTAAGAAAAATTATAAAATAATATATTGAATTTTATCAGCAATTTATACGAGGTATAACCGTATAAGGTAGTAGTTTAAAAGAGTGCTCACGCTATGGTTGTGTGCCTCTCTTGTCTTAAATATGAAGAATGGGCAATATCGAATAAAACAAAGGGTTTTTCTCGTAAATACTTTTTTTTGTAAAAATATTACTTTTTTTTTTACATATTTTTGCAAAAATACTGTATGTAACTCGTTGCAAACACATGCGACCAACTATATTTGCAACTGCAGGGTCAATTATATGAAGCGGTATCTAATTGTATCTAGTTGCAGATCGTATATTTTCAAATATTCTCTAAAAAATTAAAAATTTAGTATTTTTGCAAATTTTTTCATAAGATAATTAAATCACAAAAGAATTTAAAAAAAATGATATTTTTGATAAACTCCTTGAAATAAATAAGCATAACGTAAACGTAACATTCTAAGGGTCTGTTTGGGAGTTGTAAAAACTGAGACTGTTTGGTAAACTTGATTTCAAATGTGCTGTTTGAGTAAAAGCTTAAAACATACTGTTTGGTAAACTTTTTGTTAAAGTGCTGTTTAGAGTTATAATTATAAATAAAATAATCTTTTATTCATTATGAAACAAATATCGAACAACAAATATGATTGTGTAAAATTAGAAAATAAAAAAATAATTATATCATCTTTACATAATTATTATCTTAATAAAAAGGTAAGTCATTGTTATATACTATAATACATTATTATGATAAAGTATTTTTTTACGTGTGTGTATTGCAAGTTTTCTTCAAATAGTTTTCTACAATTTGAAGAGTGACAGATGCAAAGCTTTCTTTAAAATTTAACTTCATTATTTTGTTTCATGTATGAGCTTTTTTAGAAAAATATGTTATTAATATATGTATAATTTTTAATAATATATCTTTCATAATTTGTAATAATATATTTTCAAAATTATATAATTTTTGTAAAAAAATTTCAATAGAAACGCATCATTTACATTTTATATTCAAATATAAATATAAATAAAATTATATGATTTGGTACTGTTTAAATCATATTTATTTATGGACAAAACTACTTATGAATTAATTTTTATGATAAATGTCGTAAACTTAATTAATATATCCGCTGGCCCATCAGTGCCGTGGCCGGTGTCCCGGCCGTCCTAAATTCGAGCCCAGCAGTGAAAAGCCCAATGTTAACCTTTTCAAAAGCCGTATTGGTTCTTCAGCCCAATGATCGTGACGAGGAGAGATTCGTGAGATTTTGCCCATACACATGTATAATGTTAAATAAGTTATATCAGAACATATTTTTTATTTTTAAAAATTATTGCAAATATTGAATCTAGTATAAGAATCAAATTCTGACGTCAAATAGAACTATTATTTTTTACCCACATCAGTTAAAATAGATAGATGGGATGTTAATTTTCCTTTTATAAAGTTTTTTTTTTTTGATAAAAGCAAACTTTAATTTTTATTTATAAATGAAATTAAGTTGTCCCTACAAAAATGTTTCCAAAAAAAAAAAAAGTTGTACCGACAAAATGCATTAAACCCAATCCAATACTAATCTGGGTTATGGGCTAGTGAATGTGACATGATCTTGGTGGACCTGAAGTAGTATATTTGGGCATGCCAATATATTGTTTTAGACTTAGATGACCAGGATCTTCATGAATGAAGAGGGCAAGAGGCTCATATGTTTATGGGCCAGGCCCGTCAAACATGGCATAAACAAATATACCGAATAACTTTAAGATATTAATAAATAAATGGAATCCGGCATGATAATAATATATATTGAAATTTGATAAATTAATATTAGGGGTGGTAATTTTAGATAAAAATTCTAAGTAAACAGGTCAATTTTGGATTAAATTAAAATTATTTGAATTAAAATTTGAACTTTTAGATATGAAGTTTTAATTTCGGATAAATTATCGAGTCACTTGCCTATTTTATATTAGCAAATTAGGTTATGATTTTGGGATAAAATCGTGCATAATAAATATTAGACTCCGGAGGATGACAAAGAGTGTGAATTTGTAAAAGGAGGTTAGAACTAAAATTTTGTTTATATGTATATTTGAGAAAGTAGTTGATTCAAATTTGACTTTACACTACTACGTTCCAAGTTCGTCTCAGACAAGTTGTAATCGTGGGCTTCGTATTTCTTAGATTCTGAATATTACCGATTGAATTTGATTTTAATAGAGATGATCATTGATCACATGTCAATATTGATCATATCATGATGATGATCACAGACACGTTTCTGTTTCCATCCTCTCACGGTAATAATTCATCTGGAGAAATATTTTTATGAACCTGAAGTATCGAGGTTCGAGGGGTTATTTAATGTAATTAAAAAATGTTTATTCTTTTATAAATAAATAATAATAAATGATAAATAAATTTTATTTTATCTATTTGGATAATATTTTTGCTATTTATAATTTATTGGGTCTAAAAGTTATTAGCATAATAATAAATTATTATAATCATATTCTTTGTTTTTGTAAAATCAAATTTCAAAAATAAAAAAGTGCTTGTTTAGACACCATCACTTCTCAT
Organism: Daucus carota subsp. sativus; assembly: GCF_001625215.2. Taxonomy (NCBI): domain Eukaryota; kingdom Viridiplantae; phylum Streptophyta; class Magnoliopsida; order Apiales; family Apiaceae; genus Daucus; species Daucus carota. The sequence goes on from NC_030382.2 coordinate 57,339,447, forward strand.
TTTTTCTGCTAAAACCCATTATGTAAAAAATCAAAAGTATTTATAAGAAGTTTACGTATACTTATTTCCCAAACAGTTTAAATGACTTATAAATTTCAATTTACTTCTCACTTTTTCTACTTCAGGAAACGTTTTTTTAAGTTTAGTAATAAAACTCCTAAATAATTTTTCAAATTCTGAGTTATAAATTATAAATTGATTTATAAATTTGATACGCTATCCGGACTTAAACGCCCCTAAATTTAGAAAAAAATCACAGATCACAGATATACGTGAATGTGAAGAGATACTCATAAACCAATTGTGAATTCCATTCTCGCTGGTCCAAAAGAAAATAATAAAACATAGATACATCATCATTCACAGACTGAACATAAAAAAATGGAAGATAATACTAGTAAGATTGATGATGTATCTACGTGGAGGTTCAAGGTTCAGTGTTGTGTGTACGTGTCAACTTGGAAATACATAGTAGAGAGATACAAGCAACTCTTAACTCACTTTCAAGTCAAGAATATCATATGCAACTCAAAAGCTAAACAAGGCAAAGTGCAAAGCAAAAGCAAACGAGAAACTGGTATTTTATCAAAATATTTATTATTTTTATCGATAAAAATTATCAAATGATTACCAAATAAGTAATTAATATATATATATATATATTAATTTGTTAAATTTTGATAAAAATTGATAAAATAATAATGTATTTGCTACATATTTTTTTTAATTTTATCTAATCTACAATTTTAATTTCACTTTAAATTATGTGACTCACAAATTATTTACCGAACAGAATTTCATTAACCTTTTTTTTAATTATTTTCTAATACTCCCTCCGTCCCACCCATTTCTTTACATTCTGGGATGTCCCACCCAATTCTTTACATTTCAAAACTTACCAAAAATAGTTAATGGGTTCCACAACTTCTCCACTTTTCTTTCTTTTTCACACTACTTTTACTCCACTATCTTCTTTTTATACATTAAAAATCAATGGGTCCCACCACTTTACCCACTTTTCTTCTTCTATTCCACTACTTTATACATATTCCTTAACCTCCATGCCCAACTCATTTGATAAGAAATGGGTAAGACGGAGGGAGTATGATACAATACTATACTCACTCCGTCCCCTTCAATTCTTTACATTGGAGGGGGACACGGAAACCGAGATAATGTATAAAAAATGAGTAAAGTTAGATGAAAAATGGGTAAAGTGGTGGGACCTATTAATATTTAATAATAGATTTGAGATAGTGGAGAAATGTAGTGGGTGTAATAGTAGTTTTTATTGTTAAATATGAGATAGTAAAGAAAGATAGTGGGTGTTATAATGGGAAAAACTTACTATTTATAGTAATGTAAAGTAATAACTGTAAAAAAATGAGAGGGGGAGAGGGAGTATATTATATAATTTAAACAGCTAAAATGGATTTTCATATCATTTGATATTTTTAACAAGGACCGCCACATTGATGATATAAAACCCCACATAATACCCACGAGAAAAACATCAAACTTCTTGAATATTTAGACTTACATAGTATAATAACTACTCGAAATCACATCTTTATTACATCTGCCCGAAAATCTCGGAAGTTTCTTTAAGTGAGTAGAGTTGAGAGAGCTAGCCATGTCTACTTTGACTGCTTCTATGATTCTTTCCCCAAAGCTGAAGCCTGGTTTTGAGCAACAAGGGTCTCTTTACTTCTACACAAGATCAAGAAAATCCAAGAAGAACCAATCTTTAGTCCCTGTAATTTCCTATTTTTTATGATCAGATTCGAACTCTCGACATCCTCCGTATATTTATTTGTATGTTGCCTTTGTTGGTTTCTGATTGGATGTTGTTGTTGATGGTGGAGTTGCAGGTTGCTAGATTATTTGGGCCAGCTATATTTGAAGCTTCAAAGCTGAAGGTTCTGTTTTTAGGAGTTGATGAGAAGAAGCATCCTGGGAATCTGCCAAGAACTTATACACTAACACATAGTGATATAACATCTAAAATCACTCTTGCAATTTCTCAGACTATTAATAATTCTCAGGTATGAGATGCTCAATCATATTTATTAAAACAATTTTTCAATGTAATAAAAAAAAAAGATGGGTCCACTTTATTGGAGATCTTGTATTAAGATATTATGAACAGGGGATCATGCTATATTACATAATATTGTATCAATTATGCTATTTTTTCATGCAAAAAATTGTGAAAAATTGATTATGCTAACTTAATTCCATTGTTTAGATGTCGATGATCATCATTTTAGGTCAGAATTAATCTTTTCGATGAGATCGGGTTGATTCAGTCTAGTAGTTGAAGTACAGGTTACTCTGATAATGAAATTCATCCCTGTAGTCTTCTTTTTTTAGGTTTATTGTGTTCTTAATCAAGAATTCAATCTTTCAAATTAAAAGTCTATATAAAAAATTGAATTTTCGCCAATAGTATCATGATCTGCCCCTATTTTCGAGGCGTTCTAATCCTGTTGAAGATGGTGATGTTTTTGTCTATATGATGATATGTAAGATTTTATTTTACTGTCAGATACAAGGATGGTATAATAAACTGCAAAGAGATGAAGTGGTTGCGGAATGGAAGAAAGTTCAGGGAAAAATGTCTCTTCATGTTCATTGTCACATAAGCGGTGGCCATTTTCTTCTAGATATGTTTGCGAGGCTTAGATTTTTCATCTTCTCAAAAGAATTGCCTGTGGTAATTACTGATTCCATTTTTTACGGCTAGTATAATTCTCTTTTATTTCTTTAAATGTTCACATATGCATACCTAAGAAGATGTTATAACGAGCAGGTGTTGAATGCATTTGTTCATGGAGATGTGCATCTGTTTAGTCATTATCCAGAACTAGAAGAGTCCTTAGTTTGGGTTTATTTTCACTCAAACCTTCCAGAATTCAACAGAGTAGAGTGCTGGGGACCGCTCAGGGAGGCTGCAGCACCGTCTAGTGGGGCCCCTTCCGCCGACCAGAAACAAGAGGAAGAAGAGAAGCAAACGCAAGAAACTCCATCAAAAATTAACTGGAAGATACCCCAACCATGTATAGAGGATTGTGATTGTTGCTTCCCGACCATGAGTTCAATCCCTTGGCTTCAACATACTTTTACGCAAACCAGTGATGAAACTACCCAGAGCTTGCCTGAGCACCAATAAAACCTGGCAGCTAAGTTGACGACGACGACAATGATAATATAATAATTTAGATCAGTATTGTAGTCTTACTATGTTCTTCATCTCTTCTATCTTGTATATATGAAATATTGTTGTAAACTGTAAAATGTAAATACAAGGTTTTTTTAAATTTTTTTTTTTTACCATTTGTTAAGCTCAGATCTTTATTAGCACAATTTTCTTGTGATAAAAATGTTCTCTATCGCAATAATTGATATTGGTGTATATCTTGTCAATTCTGGTGGGCTTGTGTTGTAATTTTTAATTAAAAGTTTTACAGAGTAATTGTTAACCATGTAAAGGGAGGCTACTGAATGTAGAGAGGGATGGATCACTGAAAGAGATGTAAACATAACTACTGCCTATCCTGCCGGCCAATATATTTAAGTTCGGGGTGGAGAGCGAGGAGCACGTGAGTTCATACCAGAATTCATAGTTTCATACATCGGAAAGAACACATCTTTCATAAACTTAAAATTCATCAGTAAAATTCTTGCAAGCTTTATGTATACAGATAAATGTCTTTACAAGGCTCTGCTGAACTAATTTCAAAAAGAGTACAGATATGTATTGTTAGTCTGTGCCATGAGATTGATATAATCATGTCAAAGGAAGAATTGTCAAGAATAAATATCATGCCAAGGAAGAATTGTCCAGAACAAATATCAGAGGCACGGGGGCAAACTGTAACATCACTTTATCAAATCGACAAAGAAATGAATGCAGTACCAGTATACAACATTAACATTGTATGCGAGCAGATCTGGTTGGTGTTCGTTTAAAGTTGGATTTATAAGTAGAATTCTTGACAAGTCCAGCCTCGATACATTAAACTCCTACCTAATATGGTTGTTCCCCTTGTTATGTCAGCCTCGATACATTAAACTCCTACCTAACATGGTTTATACTGAAATTGGTATGTTTTACAACACATGAATGTCATGGTGCTGTATAGTGCAACTATATGATCAGAATCTAAATAACATCTCCAGGCTCTCTATGTCAATGAAAAAGGGCACTGATCATCAAATTTGCAGCCCCTCCATCCTTTACAGTTGCATATTGGCTTGTTTATCCTATATACTGCAACTGTAATTGTTTCCCCCATCGCGTGGTTGAAGGAAAACTAACCTCCTTGTACGACATTTGTTTAATATACGAATGCACAAAGGAACTTGAGATTGTTCCCCCATTCGAAGCTGTAAGATTGCAGGGGTTATCTGATTTGAGTTCTTTCCGAAACAGCAACTCCAAATTCAATCTGTGCATTCGGACAAAAAGGTTCCAGTAAGGGTTGCCAACTGCATAAACGAATAGCTCATTTAATAAAGTAGAAATACTGAGCAAAGGAATAAGACATGTACTTTTCATAGGCTCGGAGTACAATACCTTCGTCATTGCAGGAAACCTCCAAACTATTATCTGGTTTTGGGAATATCCATGGGTGCTGAAAAGTTGATTAACATTTTTCGACGAAGCCAGATTACAAATCAAATCAACAAGGTTCGAATAAAAATCATCCTCTAATCCAGGTGCATTCAGAACCTGCAAACCAAATCCAAAACATGCACACACAATCACTCGAAAGCAAAAAATCAAATACACATCAAAACACAACTACGAATAAATATGACACGTAGCCTTAAAACGGCGTGCGGGGAACTTCCTAGGAGCCTTAACAGGGAGTTTCTGCAAGTGATCATCCGAGCTAAAAGGCAACAGAGAATGCAAAGGTTGTCTAGTCCCGGTCTTGAACTTAAACATGTTTCATCCAGCACCCAACTTATTATCTAGACTCTTGGGTGTTTCGGGCTAAACAATGCAGCCTGTATTCTCGCAGTGTAATCAGAAGTAGGAGCAGAGAGACTGAAAAGAGAGAAATTTGAACTTGTTCTACTAGGAATAAAACGATGGCTGTAGATAGTACGAGAAAGTGATGGCGCGACAACATTGGACGATGTCGAATTCATGGCGCAGGAGAAATTAAGCAGAGTAAGCAAAGAGGACAAGTGTGAAGGACAGTTAAGTGGCCATATGTAACAGGGAGCGGTAATCATATTTCAAATCGGATTGTAAAAGAAATATTTTGTGCTAATCATATATTTCAATCATAGAAGTATTTTGTTTTCGTCTTATGGTTTTTAAATATGGTAACGCGGTTTCTGTCAAAAACAAAACGCGTCTTATTTATTTGTCAGGCCAAGTTCCAGAGTAGTGTTTTATTTATTTACTTATTATATTAATTCAATTTGTGTTTTTGTTATTCCTAATTAATAATATAATGTCAGATATTTATGATATTAAATTTATGTTTTTGTTCCGTTGTTAGGTTCAAACAAGAAACAACGCATAAATTCTGAACTCTAAATTCAATTTGTGTATTCTGCAAAAAGAATGTCCATTATTCAATATATCCACGTGGAGCCCCAGAGGAGTCGAACTCCGGTGGTCGGTGGCTCACAAAAAACCTTAACTGGGTACCAACTGTGCCACGCAATCTGAAGTACAGATACGCATTTCTCAAGTTTAGATATCGTCTCTCAATCATTTATTCAATATAGAGTAAATCTTGGCACACATCCTTACTACATGGAGTATTAAAAGAATGCTCCTGACGGAGCTCATTTTAAGAAAATAAAAAGAAAAACAATTATTTATAATATAAGAGCACCTCCAAGGCATTAGACCTGTTAGGTAAAACTGCTTATGTGGCACCTACATGGCATCTATGTGGCACATTTTAGATAATATGTAAAAATTCAACACTCCAACCATTACCCCTTAGCAAAAAATTATAGATAACTAAAATTGGGGTAGCTACATTTGTAAAACCTCTAAAGCTATTATGTATAATTTAGATAAAATAATTATGCATAACACCATTGGAGTGAACCTAGAACCTCTTAGCTATAATTTTAGATGATTATCCATATATTATATTATATTATAGCTAACAAGTATACATAACAACCTTGGAGATGCTATAATATACTAGTCGTTAGTGACTTTGTAGTGTTTAAAGATGTGTATCAAGATTTATTCAATATAATACAAGTTATGTAACTCTATTTCAAGAGTGTCAATTTCTTAATTTTAAAAAAAAAAAAGTGTCAATTTCTATCGTGTTTCTCTATTTTACTCCAAATAAGAGAAAAACGGAGGCGAAGAAGAATAAATTTTTTTGTAGAAAATTAGTATATGGATTGATATACTTTATTTCTTTTTCGAGGTGCTCTTAATCACTCAACAATTATATTATTAAATAATTATCATCTAAATAAATTATTAAAAATCAATTTATATATTTGATTATTTAATTTTAAATGCAAATATAACTGTTAAATTAGATACACATATATAGTGACACTCAAATCCCTGCACCGGTCACCTTCATATTTTTTTAATTTCACGAATCTCTCTTTTTCTATATTTTTTGTCTATATTTATAAAGCAGAGTGGTCTTTTGTAAATGATACAATATTATTTTATTTTTTGCTACAAAAATAAAATGTTATTGATTTTTAATATTACTGGATATTGGAATAAGAAAAAGAAGAGTCATTAATAAAGGGCGAGTAGAAGAAGGAAATTATGTTTGCTTCCAGGAGATTAGAACAGAGAACAAACATAAGTCGAATAGGAAAAGAAAAGAAAGGTGGGAAAAATACAATAAATATCGATACAAGCCTCTCTGTTTTCATTCACAATGCAGCATTCAACAATGGATTGCTTACCTGAAGATCTCTTAATGCAAATTCTTGTTAAAATACCCTGCAATAAGTCTATTCTTCGATGCACCTCTGTTTCTAAGTCATGGTATTCTTGTATCAAATCCCCTGTTTTCATTACTCTTCATCTACGTCGTAAAAATAATGATCAGTATCTCTTGTGTGACTTCAAGTCACCTAGTGGTAGGGACCGGTACGTGTCGATAAATAATGACACTGAATCATTAGCTGAACGTAACAGGTTGTTGTTTCCGGGGGAGCAGAGTTATGGAATGGTTGTACACGGATGTTGTAATGGGCTAGTTTGTTATACAAAGACCTACAATGGTCCAATATGGCTCTGGAACCCTGCTATTCGAAGGGTGAAGGAGCTTCCAAGGTATAAAGATCATGGTCGTTCGTGTTTCGGGTTGTGGTTTGACAAAAAAGTGAATGATCATATGGTTGCCAAGATTTCTACAGGGCAGGGCTTGTCTGTTGATGTTTATAGTTTGAGGACTAATTCTTGGAAGACCATCACCGAAAGAGTCCCTGCTAAGTCCGTGTCTGCTGATCGCGATTTAGCGTATGTAGATGGGAAATTGCATTGGCCTGTAGGAAGAAAAGGAAGTAGTGGAAGCTGGATGATTTGTTCTTTGGATTTAAAAACTGGGATTTTGAGGGAAACGTTGATTTCATGGAACAAGAAGCTGTCAGATCTCTACTTGACGCCTCTCGGTGAACACTCTCTTGCTGTTTTCGGATCCACAGATGCAAGTGACTCAGAAGGATGGGCAGCGCGGCGCTGTTGTATGGCACAAGCATATGATCAAAATATGAACAAGTTATATGCCATTGATTTGGAAAGGGCCACTTCTTATAACCTCCATCGTGTCGTAGGTTTGAGAAATAACGGTGAAGCTCTGTTTCTGGAGCTCGACAGCGATGATTCAGGACTGGTTTGCTGTAATACGACAACTAAAGTTTCCAAGAGGTTTGTTTCGAGGCTCCAGTACTATAAACTGCAGCGCGTAAGGCCATTTATTGAGACGCTAATCCTGCTTGATGATGAGGATGCTGAGGAATCTATAACTCCGAATCTTAGCCGGTTGTGGCTGTGTCTTCTACCTTATTTTTTGTTCTGTTCAGCTCCAGTTTTCCTTGTCTTGAGTGTTGTATTTAACTTCTATTAATATGACACAATTTTATTTAGCTTTAACAATTTAACACGAAGAAAAATTATTGCATCATATTGTATTTTTAACATTCCGCATCATTGATGCAAATAGGTAGATATGCTTACCATACAATTGAAGAACAAAGGTAGAATATCATCACTCAAATTTGATCTCAGACAGCAAAGGCTTATTTGCAAAGAATGCCTCTAAATTCCCGATTACTACATTCTGCAATGCCGCCATAGATTCTGGGGTGCAAATAGCCCTATGAGGAGATAGAACAACATTGTCTGATCCAAAAAGCTCTTCTGGGACGCTTGGTTCGTCCTCGTACACATCAAGACCTGCTCCTCCAATCTCACCTCGCACCAGAAAATCAACTAGTTCCTTCTCGTTAATAAGAGCTCCGCGACCAATGTTGATGATCACGCCATTCTTCCCCAAGGATGTCATAACATCCTTGTTGATCAAATGGCGGGTTTCTTTTGTTAAGGCACAGCAGACAATGAGAGCATCACTGTCGGCTGCAAGATCACTAACATTAGCATAAAAAAGATGCGGAATATCTGGTTTCTTCTTCCTTGAGGTGTACTTGATTATGCAGCCACATGCTTCGAGCCTTTTGGCAATCAACAAGCCAATATTTCCCAGTCCCACAATTCCGACACGTTTGCCTCCTAACTGCATTGTTAGAAACTTCCCAGCTATTAATTTATAATGACAAAATTGATTTATTTAATAAAAGGAAAAACTCATGATTATATAGAGAGAGTCAACCTTAGAACCTAGAGCATAACTTCCCATGACCGGCCACATTCCAGTCCGGCTAAACCTATCTGCAGCAGAGATTCGACGAAGAACATCCATATACAGACCAACGGCATAGTCAGCAACATCTTCAGAGAAGGCATTTCCTACATTAGTGACTTTGACACCACTACGGTGACACAAAGCAATGTCAATATGGTCTAAGCCAGTGCTGGTACCAACCACCAGCTCAAGCGAAGGATACTGCCTGAGGTTTTCACTGGTGAGTGGAGCAGCACCTACACAAACAAGAGCCCTGCAGGACTTAGACAAGAAAGGAAATGCAGGGTGGTTGGGCTCCAGAAGACGGAAACGAGCCTGGAGCCAGTCATTGAAGTTGAGGTTTGAACTTGACCATTGATGAATTAGAACCAATGGACGAGTTTCACAGGCTATGTTAGATCCTTGCAAGGAAGCCATTCAAATGTTTTCCTTTGGAATTTTGTTCTTCTTTTATGGAAAGTAAAAGATATTGCTCTTGCAAACTACTAGCTGACAATATTAGAGATACAGGAGGCAAACTGTAACATCACTAGCAAATCACCAGCTAACAAAACAGCAAAGAAATGAATGCAGACTGCAGTAATGAATGCAGCACTAGATGTTTGTTGGAAATTTATCACTAGCAAATCACCAGGTAACAAAACAACAAAGAAAAAAAGCCTTTGCTGTCTCAATCCAGTGTTTAGAGTACAAACCACACAGAATCGAAGAAGTATAAAATCGATAGTAGAATTTTAGCCACCTGTTAATCTGGAGGTCCGACTGTTTACTTATTTTGCAAGACCAATATAATAGGCTGGATTTTATAGTGTCTTACTCGATCACGATTTGAGACAGCAAGGGCTTATTTGCAAAGAATGCCTCCAAGTTTCCAATAACTACACTTTTTAATGCTGCCATGGATTCTGGTGTGCAAACAGCAGTATGATTAGATAAAACAACATTGTCTAGTCCAAACAGCTCTTCAGGCACATGAGGTTCGTTCTCATACACATCAAGACCTGCTCCTCCAATCTCACCTTGCACCAGAAATTTGACTAGTTCCTTCTCATCAACGAGAGCTCCACGACCAACATTTATTACAACACCATTCTTTCCTAAAGCAGTCAAAACATCTTTGTTGATCAAGTGGTAGGTCTCCTTGGTTGATGCGCAACAGACAATTAGAGCATCACTGTTGGTTGCAAGATCACTGACATTGGCGTAATAAGAATACGGAACCTGTGTCCTCTTCCTTCTTGAATTGTATGCAATTTCACAGCCAAATGCTTCGAGCCTTTTAGCAACCTCAAATCCAATTCTTCCCAGTCCCACAATTCCAACATGCTTACCCCCTAGCTGCGCACGTAACAATTTCAATGCTTTTTTTTGGGACGCATAAAAGCAAGTTGATAAAGATAATAACAGATCATATTAGAACAGTGAGCAAGTTACATAACCATCTTAGACATAACAAAGAGAAGAGCTTACAAACAGGAAGAAATAGATACTACCACATCCCAATTAAACGGTTATACACCAAATTACTGTACTAGTTTGTTAAGTATTAGAAATTTTAGTCCTGGTTCTGCTATCGGGAACCAGAGAATCTAAAATACCACATGAATTGTCCATTTAAAAATACACAAGTTAACAAATAGAAAACGACTGCCTAGCGGATATTCTTTTATCTTTTTATTGCTTTTAATCTTGTCCAGCATAAAAAACCCTGCAACTGTACAGTTGCAAGGCAAGATTTCGATATAGTGGTGTCAAGCAAATTTCATGTGAGGACTAGGAGTATATATTGGTTGCCTTAACTTAAAATTTTACATATTCAATTTAACGAATCAATCACTGACTACTAAATAAGGTTAAGAATCGAAGATATCAACCTTCGAAGCTAGAGGAAAAATTTCATGGACCGGCCACAAGCCGGCCCGAACGAACCGATCAGCCGCAGAAACTCGTCTCCAAACATCAATCAACAACCCAACAGCATAATCCGCCACGTCAGCAGTAAAAGCATCCCCCGCGTTAGTAACTTTTACCCCACGTCTCTTACACTCGGCCAGGTCAACATGGTCAACGCCCACGCCGCCGCATACCACCAGCTCCAGCGACGGGAACTGGCGGATATTTTCGGCAGTGAGGGGGGAGGGCCCCGCGACTGCGAGGGCCCGCACGGAGTGGGACAGGTTAGGGAAGTTCGGGTCGTCGGGTTCGAGTAGTTGGAAACGGGTTTGGAGCCAATCGGTTAAGGTGTAGCTGAATTGGGGTGATCTATGGTGGAAAACTAGTGGGAGAGATTCGGTTTGGACAGTGGTCATTGAGGTTACGTACAAGGTGCATCTATGTTCTGTAATGAAAGAATCTAGGTTTTATTGCAACTTTTGTATAAGGTGGACTATTTTAATCGGATAAAATTAGGATGGATCAATGATCATCCCTGATTATAATAGGGGTTAAATGGCGTTTTGGTCACTCAACTGACTGAAAACTTGCAATTGGGTCATCCAACTCAAAAAGCTGTCAGTCACATCATTAAACTCTTAAAAATTTTCATTCAGATCACTGGCCGTTACACTCCGTTAAAAATTTGACGGAAAGCTGACTAAGCGTCGTGACTTGGCTTAAATAAATCCACGGTGGTATGTACAGTCAGCTAAAGTGGCATTTTGGTCACTCAACTGACTACAAATTTGCAATCGGGTCATCAAACTCAAAAAACTTTCATTTAGGTCACTATCATAATATCCGTTAGAAATTGAAAAAAAAGAAAGAATTAAAAGTTATCATGCAGCACCTTTTTTTTCTCTCTTAAAAATAAATAGTAAATAAATTGATAAAATATAAATATATTATCAAAAATAATGTGTCAAACTCTATAAATAATATTTTTACTCCTTGGACTAAAATTTGGAGTTACTTGATTGATATTTATTATGACTTTAATAATTGAAATGTGATCCCGTTAAGATTAATGAGCAAAATGATATATGACCTTCACTTCAGTGACCACTTTGATATTTAATCCTATTTTAAGGCCATTTTCGAAAAACTTCAAACTTAAAAATCTATTGTCATTTTTATTAATTTTTGGTCATTGTGGAAAATTCCATAAGAAATTTAATGATTTTATGTGTGTTTATTGGTTTCATTTGCTAATAAGTTTCGAAATTTTCAAGAGATCAAAAAAGGTGCTGCATGATAGCTTTCAATTCTTTCTTTTTTCAATTTCTAACGAATATTATGATAAGTAACCTAAATGAAAATTTTTTGAGTTTGATGACCCGATTGCAAGTTTGTAGTCAGTTGAGTGACCAAAATGCCACTTCAGCTGACTGTACATGCCACGGTGGATTTATTTAAGCCAAGTCACGACGCTTAGTCAGCTTTCCGTCAAATTTTTAACGGAGTGTAACGGCCAGTGACCTGAATGAAAATTTTTAAGAGTATAATGATGTGACTGACAGTTTTTTGAGTTGGATGACCCAATTGCAAGTTTCCGATCAGTTGAGTGACCAAAACGCCATTTAACCCATTATAATAGTAACTAGTTTATAAAGCCGCGCTTCGCGGCGGTGTTATAAATTTTTTTATAAATTTTGATACGAATTAATGTTATAATTGTATAAAAGTTATTTTGACTCATGTTCCCGTTAATATATCATTATAATTAATATAAATTTGTTTGAGTGGTCCTCTCATCAAAGATAATATTAATCAATAATTATTATAATTATGATAAAATTAAATATAATAATATAGATAAAAATTAGTTTGAGCCGTTCTCTTGTCAAACACAATACTAATAAAAAAAATTATAATATAGATATTAGTTTGAGTCGTCCTACCATCAACCACAATACAAATAAAAAAAATATTATAATTATGATAAAGTTAGAGATTATAATTGGATAAAAATTATTTTAAGTCATGATCCCGTTTTAATAAAAAAATACATTATAACTTAAATAAAAATTTGTTTTAGCCGCTTTCCTGTCAAACATAATGTTAATGGAAAATTTATTATTATTTTGATAAAAATTAATTTGGGCCGCCCTCCCCTCAAACACAATACTAATTAAGAATTTTTTTATAAATTTTGATACGAATTAATATTAAAATTGCATAAAATTTATTTTGAGTCATGTTTCCGTTAAACATATCATTAATAAAAAACATTATAATTAATATAAAAATTTGTTTAAGTGGCCCTCCTGTCAAACACAATACTAATAAAAAAATTGTTTGACCCGCCCTCCAATCAAAGACAATATTAATCAATGATTATTATAATTATCATAAAATTGAATATTATAATATAGATTAGATTTTTCTTAAGATTCCTATTTTTTAATTGTTTAGAATTCTTTCTCTTTTTTTTAAGAATCCTATTAGTTAACTGCTTAGAATTTCACAAATTTTATTATTAAGATTCCTACTTACTAACTACTTAGAATTATATCTCTCTTATGATTGTTATTTTTTATCTACTTTATCTATTTTCTCTCAAAAATTAGAAAAATTAAACGGAGAGTTTCTAGAGACAGTGAATCCAGTAAAAAAAGAATTGTATTATTTTTAGAATTCTTGAAACTGATTTTTTGGATTCTAATTATATTTTCTATTCGAAATTTAATAAAATTAGAAGACTGAATGTTATAAATTTTTTTATAAATTTTGATACAAATTAATGTTATAATTGTATAAAAGTTATTTTGACTCATGTTCCGTTAACATATTCAGTGCTGCAACAACTGCTACCGTGCTACGGCCTTATCACAGGCGTATATAATTAAGGAATATGCATTGGCCCCTTTCAATAAAAAAAATATTATAATTATGATAAAGTTAAAGATTATAATTGGATAAAAATTATTTTAAGTCATGGTCCCGTTTTAATAAAAAAAATACATTATAACTTAAATAAAAATTTGTTTTAGCCGCTTTCCTGTCAAACATAATGTTAATGGAAAATTTATTATTATTTTGATAAAAATTAATTTGGGTCGCCCTCCCCTCAAACACAATACTAATTAAGAATTTTTTTTATAAATTTTGATACGAATTAATATTAAAATTGCATAAAAGTTATTTTGAGTCATGTTTCCGTTAAACATATCATTAATAAAAAAAATTATAATTAATATAAAAATTTGTTTAAGTGGCCCTCCATGTCAAACACAATAGTAATAAAAAAATTGTTTGACCCGCCCTCCAATCAAAGACAATATTAATCAATAATTATTATAATTATGATAAAATTAAATATTATAATATAGATTAGATTTTTCTTAAGATTCCTATTTTTTAGTTGTTTAGAATTCTTTCTCTTTTTTTTAAGAATCCTATTTGTTAACTGCTTAGAATTTCACAAATTTTAGCTATTATATTTTTGTTAAGATTACTACTTCTTAACTACTTAGAATTATATCTCTCTTATGATTGTTATTTTTTATCTATTTTATCTATTTTCTCTCAAAAATTAGAAAAATTAAACGGAGAGTTTGTAGAGACACTGAATCCAGTAAAAAAGGAATTTTATTATTTTTAGAATTCTTGAACCTTATTTTTTGAATTATAATTATATTTTTTATCTGAAATTTAAGAAAAATTAGAAGACTGAATCGAACAATTCTAGAGACGCATCCTCCTTTATATATAAGAAAAGAGTTGTATTACTTTTAGAATTCTTGAACCTTATTTTTTGAATTATAACTATATTTTCTATCCGAAATTTAAGAAAAATCAGAAGACTGAATGGAATCAAAGACAATATTAATCAATAATTATTATAATTATGATAAAATTAAATATTATAATATAGATTAGATTTTTCTTAAGATTCCTATTTTTTAGTTGTTTAGAATTCTTTCTCTTTTTTTTAAGAATCCTATTTGTTAACTGCTTAGAATTTCACAAATCTTAGCTATTATATTTTTGTTAAGATTACTACTTCTTAACTACTTAGAATTATATCTCTCTTATGATTGTTATTTTTTATCTATTTTATCTATTTTCTCTCAAAAATTAGAAAAATTAAACGGAGAGTTTGTAGAGACACTGAATCCAGTAAAAAAGGAATTTTATTATTTTTAGAATTCTTGAACCTTATTTTTTGAATTATAATTATATTTTTTATCTGAAATTTAAGAAAAATTAGAAGACTGAATCGAACAATTCTAGAGACGCATCCTCCTTTATATATAAGAAAAGAGTTGTATTACTTTTAGAATTCTTGAACCTTATTTTTTGAATTATAACTATATTTTCTATCCGAAATTTAAGAAAAATCAGAAGACTGAATGGAACAATTCTAGAGACGTCCGCATCCTCCTTTATATATATATATTGATAAGTTCGTATGAAAATATTATACAGTGAACGTATATTTTATGATATAATTTTCATAAAAAGTAATTTAAAGAGAAATAAAAATATTATACAGTGAACGTATATTATGATATAATTTTCATAAAAGGTAATTTAAAGAGAAATAGTTCTTCCGGTTTTCTAGCTATCGGCCTTTCATATTTTATGATCAAAATAATCATTTTTATCAAGAATTAAGTAAAACTTTTTATTATTTTAAAAATCAAAAATGAAAATTTAAAAAAATATATTTATTTATAGTGATTTAATTTTATAATATCTTTAATTATATATTATATATAAATTTAAGTCAAAATTTGGTCAATTTGATCATTAAAAATCAAAATTTGACAACTAAAAAGGATGAAGGTAATTTATATTATTTTAATTCCGATTTTATATGTCAAATAGTGAAATTCATATAAATATTATTTAATTGTTAATATAACAAATAATACGAGTATTTTATAACTAAATCAAATCATAATATATATCTAGAAATAAACACAAGAGTACAAAAATCACATCCCGAAGATTTTATATATATGGCAAACAAAAGAAATCTTACCAATTAATTGTTAAGTAAAAAAATGATCAAAAGTATATAATAAAAAATGAAAAAAAAAATCATAATTTACTCCTGTTGATAGCAATGAACTCATGAGTTAAAGAATCAATATCATCAGTGTTCCAAATGCTGCAGAAGTCCATGCATGCCAAATATCTAGAAGCTACTGTTCCGAAGTTGCAGAGTGCAGATACAGTAGGTGCTGGTGCAGGGGAGCCTAGCTGAAGTAATACCGTTATCGCCAGCTCATAATGTGCTGTCCAGGCTGTCAGTTTAACAGAATTCTGTTATGATAGCTCATAATGTCCAGCAATGTCCAGCCTGTCAGTTTAACAGAATTCTGTACCATCTTCAATGGCAAATTCAACTGTTATTGACATCAATCATCCATACTTCTTGAGTTCGTATGATCATCCTGGCATTTCTTTAGTAACTGAAGTTCTCACACATCAAAACTATCATCACTAGAGTCGATACGTACGGATTGCACTATCTGCAAAGCTTAAACTCGGTTTTGTTGATGGCACACAATCGGGACCTGCTGAAAACGAAGCAACGATATGGTTATTTCATGGCTTCTTAACTCAGTTTCAAATGAAATTCGAAAGAGTACTGTCTATATGCATACTGCAAAACAAGTCTGGTTGAAGATTGTGTACAGTTTTGGAATGAAATTAAATCTGCCCCGTGAACATTATAGACTCCGGCGGGATACTTGTAAACTGCAACCACAAAGTTTTGTAATGGAAATTGATTGTCCAACCACTGTCGTCTCCAACCACAAAGTCTGTTGCCAAAGCTGGAGCTACAATCGCTGAAATAATAGCTAATGTAACTAAAAGATAGTTGCCATTTGAAGAACAAATCAAGTCAGGATGAACTGTTCAAATGTTCTGTTGTCTTAAACTGTTTGATGAGGATACTTTTTGACAGTGTCTGTAATTTATACAGATTCTGAGAGAGTGAGAGCTGGCTAACCTTAATCGGCATAGCAACCTTAAAATGATTATTTGACCGAGTCTGACTACAAACGTTTAATCAGTCGACATGTATTATGTCTTTAATGGTTAACTAATCATGCCAGAAAGAATTTTCTGAGGCTATTAATTACATCTGGCACACGAAAATGTTTTGGAAGCCGGCTATCACTCAGTTAGAAATCTTTATAAATTAAAATTGAGTACCACCACCAAAGCATATCACAACCAAACAGAGTTCAGTAAAGAAGAGAAGATCTAGCTAATATCAGTTTGAAATTAATCTTTTTTTCCAATGGCTTCCACTAATATTTTTGTCACATTAGCTCTTATTTCCGTCATCATTGCTCCAGCTTTGGCAACAGACTTTGTGGTTGGAGATGACGCTGGCTGGAAAACCAATTTCGATTACAAAACATGGGCTGCTGGCAAAGAGTTTCACGTTGGCGATAAACTCGGTACGTCAATTACTTGTTAATTGTTCTCATTCAACACATTGCCTAATTCCACACATATTATTTCATATCACTTACATTTGCCACTTGCATGATTTAATGGCATTTACCCTGTAAAAAGAGAATGCAAAGTAATCATTTATTTCTTTGGGGTGCAGTTTTCAAGTACTCTGCTGGAGTTCACAATGTTCACAAAGCGGATTTAGCTTCATTTCAGAGTTGCACACCGCCTGCAACAAGTGTCGCCCTCACAACCGGAAATGATGTGATTACTCTTGCAAGTGAAGGCAAAAAATGGTACTTATGCAGCATAGCTAGTCATTGTGCCTCCGGTAACATGAAACTTGCAATAACAGTGTTGCCTCAGATAGAATCTCTTGCTCCAGCACCTCAAGTGATGGGAGACAGGAATGAATTTTCTGCAGCTGCTGGATTTGGAACACAATTGTTATGGATCGGTGCAGCATTCGGAACAGTAATGATGATGATTTAATTAAGAGAAACAGAGAGCTCTAGTAATCATTCTATTTATGTATTTATGTATTGCTACTGTGTATTTGTGTAATGTGTTGATCATGATTTTACTTATTACAATTTCTTATTGTTCCTTGATCAATGTAAATTTTAGTGAACGTGTAAAATATTGATTTTTTATAAAATTTAATATATAATAAAAATAAATTTAACTAAATTTGATCTATATTAGTGAAAATAAAATAATATATTTAATGATAATATTATAACATTTTTATATTTTTGTTAATATTTTGAAGTAAACATTCTAAATTAAAAATAAGTATATATTAATCTTCCGTTGGTATTAGCTATAACCATTAGTTATATTTAAAATATTATATTTGTTTAAAATTTTAAATATACAATGAAAATAAATTTAAAAAAAATTTATTATATATTTGTGAAAATAATATAATATATTTAATAAAAAGATATTAAATGATAATTTTATAACAATTTTATATTTATGTTAATATTTTAAAATAAAATTTTAAATTAAAAATAAATATTAATCGAATTTAAACATATTTTACTTTATTAAAATTTTCAAAAATTTAGTTAACAATGAAATGACATTTTTACACTTAATAATATTACAACTTTAAAAATTAAAATAATAAACAATACATTTATATATGTTACAATATAATATTATATGTTTAAAGAGTAATTTAAATATTTTAAATTGAATATTGAAAATAATTTAAATTAATATGTTACATGTCATAAATAACAAAAATAAAATTGAGTATAAGATTTGTGACAATCAACAACAGAGCCGCCATCATTCAGATGCTCTTATTGACACTCCATTTTGCATCGAGGAAGTACCAGTTGTCTATAAAAAAGTTGATCATAATTTATAATAACAAATTCTTATAAAATAAGGAAAAAAGTAATTTTATTTTTCATGATCTCCATCATAAATTATTTATTTATTTTGACATTAACACGGATTCTAGAATGTATTGATCGCATAATTTTGTAAATAATTTTTCATAATACTTATATAATAAAATTTTGATATTCAAATTGTTATTAGAAAATTATTTTAAAGATAACATATAAAACTATTTGATCAACTTTGGTTATATGTAAAATTAAATCACGTTTAAAGACGAGCTGCAGCACTTCCAAAACTCTTAACCATGCAAAATCAAACTACATTTAAAGATGAGTTGCAAAAATCACTTCAAAAATTCATTAAAAAAAAATTTGACCGAAAAACTTATTATTTTTTTTGAAACAGACCGAAAAACTTATTAATATTTTAACTCAATTATTCATTGGAAAAAACCTATGTTTCATGTAAATTTATAGTTTGTTGTCCTTAAAATTTTTTGGAACAGGACAGAAGATTATGACTACTGTTAAAATAATTTTCGTCATTACCCATTTCACAAATCCTCTAGGCCAAAAAAACAAAAAGTACTGTTAGAGGCCTTTTGATTTTGAGGAACAAATTAAGTCAGGAGGAATTGTTCATATGTTCTGCTTGATGAGGATACTCTCGACGGTGTCTGTAATTTATACCGATTCTGAGAGAGTGAGAGCCGGCTAACCTTAATCGGCATTGCAACCTTAAAATGATTATTGACTCAGTCTAACAACAAACATTAGTCAATCGACATAGATTGTGTCTTTAATGGTTGACTAATCATGCTCGAAAAAAATATTCTGAGGCTGTTAATTACATATGGCGCATAAGATGTTTTGGAAGCCGGCTGTCACTCGGTTGAAAATCTGTATAAATTAAAATTTGAGTACCAAAGCATATCACAACCAAACAGAGTTCAAGAAAGCAGAGAAGATCTAGCTATATCATTTCGATATTAATCTTTTGTTACAATGGCTTCAATTAATATATTTGTCACATTAGCACTTATTTCCGCAATCATTGCTCCAGCTTTGGCAACAGACTTTGTTATTGGAGATGAGGCTGGCTGGAAAACCAATTTCGATTACAAAACATGGGCTGCTGGCAAAGAGTTTCATGTTGGTGATAAACTCAGTACGTCAATTACTTGTTAATTGTTCTGATTCAATAGAATGCCTAATTCCACACACATTGTTTCATATCACTTACATTTGCCACTTGCATGATTTAATCGCATTTTCTCTCTGTAAAAAGAGAATGCAAAGTAATCATTTATTTCTTTGGTGTGCAGTTTTTAAGTACTCTGCTGGAGTTCACAATGTTCACAGAGCGGATTTAGCTTCATTTCAGAGCTGCAAACCATCGGCAACAAGTGTCGCCCTCACTACCGGAAATGATGTGATTACCCTTGCAAGTGAAGGCAAAAAATGGTACTTATGTAGCATAGCTTCTCACTGTGCCTCCGGGAACATGAAGCTTGCAATAACAGTGTTGCCTCAGGGAGAATCTCCTGCTCCAGCACCTCAAGTAATGGGACACAGAGAGGAATCTGCAGCTGTTGGATTTGGAACACAATTGTTATGGATCGGTGCAGCATTGGGACCAGTAATGATGATGATTTAATTAAGAGAAACAGAGAGTTCAGTGATTACTCTAGTTATGTATTGCTATTTGTGTTGATTATGATTTTATTTATTACAATTGCATTTTGTTTGTTGATCAATGGAAAATAAGAGCTTTCATTTACAGACACTCCATATCAGCCTCTAAGAAGTACCAGCAATCTGTTTGCCTATCAAAAAAAATTATCATATTGTAAAATACCACTCATATAAAGAAAGAGAAAAACTGTCAATTTTAAAACACTATTCTCAAAATTTTGATCATATGAAACGATAATCCGGGTTCAAAAGTTCAATAACATTTCTTTAACCGAAAAACACATTAACATATTTAACTCAATTATTTAATAGGAAGAATCTCTCATTTCTTCATATATATTTGTATTACTTTCCGTACTTAAAAGTTTTTAGAAGAGGTTATTGACCACTTAATAGAAGCTAAAATAATTTTCATCGTTACCCATTTCTCAAATCCTCCCAAAAATAACCTATTAGGAGTTTTTTGTGTTTATATTATTTTTTTTGGATAGCTGAGAATATATTATCTTGTCTGCAGCATTGCATTTTGATGGGATCTTCACTGTGATTCCTCATGTGGGTAACCTTTTCATCATTATTTTCCTCTTATTGTTATGCATATTTTCAGTTTTGAATGATTATAATTTGTTTTGTTGAGAAAATTGTTAGTTTTGTAATTTATAATTAATGACTTTTACGTGCTAAGTACTAGTTTTGGCCCCGGGTGAAGGGTCTTTAAGAAATCAATGCCACTGGGATCAACTTGTGATATCGAATTTCAGAACATTGTGTCATGTATCATAATATGAATTGAAAGAGGACTTGTTAACATTCATATAAAACCCCTTAAAAAGTATGAATTGTGTATGGAAGATCTGGTATGCTCTTTATGATAGTGAACTGAGGCAGCTTTTTTAACAGTATGACTGTAAAAATGTATGGATAACAGTTTCTGATTAAGCTTGATGAGGATTGATCATCAACTAATGAGAATCGTAATAAAACAAGTTCAGAATATCTGGTGAGTTGCAATATATAGGCTTATATTGCCTTGGTAGAATCTTATTTTGGCAATGCTTCTAAGTTCTAAATGTACACTCCACACTTTGTGTCCCTGATTCAGTTGAATGTAGTCTTAGGGAATTTAAAGTAGTATTAGTTGACTTAGTCTGCAACAAACACTTAATTAGCGGACTTAGATTGTCTTAATGATGAACAAATCATGCCAAAAAGAATATCATGAGGCTGTTAGTTCCATATGGCACACGAAAATTTTTGACAGCCGGCTGTTCACTCGGTTAACAATCTCTATAAATTGGAACTTGACTACCAGAAGCATATCACAAGCAATCAGGGTTAAAGAAAGAAGAGAAGATCTAGCTATATCTTTGATACTAATCTTTCATTTCTTTTAATGGCATCAGTTAATTTTTTCGTCGCAGTAGCTCTTATTTCAGCAATTATTGCTCCAGCTTTGGCTACAGACTTTGTGGTTGGAGATGAAGCTGGCTGGAAAACGAATTTCGATTACAAAACATGGGCTGCTGGCAAAGAGTTTCATGTTGGCGATAAACTCAGTACGTCAATTACTTACATCTATCTAATTAATTTAATGCAGCATGTTAAAATTTTCTCATTCAACATTTTAAAAGTAGTCACTTAATATTATAAAGAACACGAAGCCATTGTGACATTGGTATCTAATCATTACTTCTTTGGTGTGCAGTTTTTAACTACCCTGCTGGAGTTCACAATGTTCACAAAGCAGATTTAGCTTCATTTCAGAGTTGCACACCCTCCGCAACAAGTGTTGCCCTCACTACCGGGAGTGATGTGATTACTCTTGCAAGTGAAGGCAAAAAATGGTACTTATGCAGCATAGCTTCTCACTGTGCCTCCGGAAACATGAAGCTTGCAATAACAGTGTTACCTCAGGTTGAATCTCCTGCTCCAGCACCTGAAGTTTCTGCAGCTGCTGAATTTGGAACACAATTCTTATGGATCGGTGCAGCATTCGGAGCTGTAATGATGATGATTTAATTGAGAGAACACAGAGTCCAGAAATTATTCAAATTATGTAGTGTATGTGTGATTGAATTATGATTTCTATTATGACAATTTCTTTTTTTTTTTTGAAAAGCAAAAGATTCATTAGATATAATAAAGAGTACATCAGTGCAAATCAAAAGATTTGCAGACCTCTAGAGAATAATTATCATCCCGATAGAATAAGCATCATAATAACTATCTAGCCAAACATAAGCTTTTCCCCAGCACTACTTTCTCCTTCATTAGCCTAGAACCTCACAAAAGACCCTCCCAGTACACCAAACAAAACAACATAGATAATACCTAATAGTTTCTACTATTCCCAAGCAACCAGCTCACACCTTTAGTCCATAATCTCCAGTTCTCCACAACCTCCACTTCATCATAGTTTGCTGCGACTTCCTGCCTGAACATGTTCCTCCTGATCATTCACCACAGCATCTTCCTGATCATCAGCATCATTAACAACTCCAGGTCCAAGATCCTCCTCGTTGACAGCCATAAAACGAGGGTCACCAGAGCCAAGCCCCATATCGAGGCTCCAGAGATCAAATACTCTTCCAAACGGCTGTGCAATCACTACCATGACCTTGTATTTCTTTTCGTTCTTTGATGATTAGCAAATTACTGACAAGATAATATAAAAGCTTTCATTTATAGACACGGATACTCCATATGGACCATATCTGCCCCTAACTCAGCTAAAAAGTACAAGCTTACTTTCACCACGCCCCATATCTAAAAAATTATTTGACAATCTCTGATTCTCTATCATAAATTACACTTCCCCTTTTGATCTCAAAGTTTTGTAAATTATTTCTTAAATATTTTAGTGAAAATATTATTTAATATTTAAATCTTTATTAAAAAGGTAAAAAAAAAAAAAAAAAAAGGCACAACGGTGTGATCAACTGGCATCTCCAGGAGCTTAAAAGGCTTCAGTGATCATACTACTGCGTTTGTCTTTAAGAGTAACGTACGAGATATTACAATAATCAATAGTTTCGGCGATTATTACAATAATCAAATATTGGTTATTATTTTAATATAATTTCGATTAATACTGTGAAAAATCATTCTTACCAATTCCCGAATATATTTTGGATCACTTATTTTATTTTATTTATGTAACACAAACGTACAAAAAGAAAAGAAAATAATATATATATATATATATATATATATATATATATATTCAGAAAAATGGGCAAAAATTATAAGTATATCCCGTAAAACGATATATTTTTTTTGAAAAATTGTAGATAAGTATTTCATTGATTTTTGTCAAAAAAAAAGTATAATTTTATTTTTGGAATTTCAGATCTCAGATGTTTAGCTCAAACAATAAATCGACAAAATATTTACAAGGAAAATCACCCAATATATTCTATATATCAAATAGACGTGTATATAAATAGAAGAAGAACAGAGGACAACAGAGGCGAGGGTTTGGCGAATCGCTGCGTCTATGCTTCCTGCCTGGGCTAAAACTCAAAGCCAACATATGTATATAAAAAATTTACAAAACCCTTATTATTATTCATAACCGTATAAACCCTAAATAGCTGCCGCCTTCCCTGAGTAATTCAATAGCCAGAAAATGTCAGGAGGAAAGGCAGAGAATCTAATGAAAACTTTAGAAATCAGCAGCAGTGAAGAAGAGTACGAAGACGACGAAGAAGTTGTTTGGCTAGGATTGATAAAAAAAATTAAACTTGATCGGTTTCCTTCTCCATTCAAACCCCTAGCGGGAGGCTTTCCAGTAATTTTTAAAATTCTCACACATGTATTGATTTTTAGTTTAAATTGTTGAATTGCTTGAGTTATTATTGTTATCTTTTTGGATTATAGGCTTGGTTGGATCCGCTTAATTTACCATCCGGTACCTCTATTAATTGTGGTATTTGTGGCGATCCATTACAGTTTTTGGTTCAGGTATGCCATTTTGATTCATAAATTACTTTTTAAATTTGTTAAGGTTGTATTGTATATATTATTTAGGTTATCCACAGATTACAAACTACTACTTCTTGAAAGAGATTATCTTCGGGCATATGTTGGGAAAGGGAAGGAAATTTTATGTTACGTGTTATTGTTTTAGGGTGAGTGACAAGAATAACCTATTTTGGGTATGAGAATCACAAAAATAACTGCTTTCAAAAAAGTGGTCAATTTTAACCGGTGGAATACACATTCTAGGTTGGAGTAATGTGTAATATGCATTTCAGGCTCAAGTATTATGAAATATTTATAACAAAATATGCATCCTATATCTGGGTATTGAACCTAATATGCATTTTATAAATGCGTATTGCAATTATATATCAGCGAGTAAGCCCACAGGCCATCCTACATGTACTTCAGTGTTATTGCCTCCCACCTTGCACCCCAGACAACGATCCACATGAGTTGGTAGGTAATTAGTATGTGCATTTCAGACTTATTTAATAGAACGATCATGATTGTCCACTGATTTAAAAATGGTTATTTTTGTTTAGAAACTTAAAAAAACGGATGTTGTTGTCATTTTTTCTACTTTTTATAATTGACCTTTTTTGTTAATTTGTTTGCTTGTGAATATGTGTTGCATATTATTTCCTTTATCTGCTATGTGGATGCTTGTTTCAATACAAGCATTTCAAACATATATGTTATAACACATGAGCACATTAGTTACAATACAAGCGAAACTGGACATTAGTTTGCAAACATACACAAACATAGCTTGTATTTGTTTCCATGTTTGTTTCACGGGATTATAATCCCTAGATAATAATTTAGGATAACTAGTCCCATCAATATTAATCCTATGGATTAAATAATCTTATCTTATGTTTATTTTGAAGGATTAAGTTTAGAATTGAACTCTACTTACTACTTCTATAACATTGTTCAGTGTCTCCAACTGTTTTGCATGTATAGTTGAAGAGATAATCATCTCGATTCTTGGGCGATCTATTCTTCATTGATTTCTGTGTGTTTGTTTCTTGATAGCATTTATCTTCATTGTCTTGTAGCTATATGCCCCCTTATGTGAGATGGAGTCAGCATTTCACAGAGCTTTATTTATATTCATGTGTCCCTCTATGAAGTGTCTTTTGCAAGACCAACATGAGCAGCGGAAGCATCCTTCAGATAATCCATCTAGAAGGTATTTGCTAATTCAGATGTTAATCCCCTTCATTCTTATTTTATTTTTACATTCTTTTTTTTTTCTCATTCATGTTATAATTCATTCTTTCTATACACTTAAGTACCAAAAATACTTGCAGTTCTGCAACATCAGTTCATAGTTTGTCTTATGGGGATCTAGAGGGGTTTACTGTTAGACTTTTATATCTAATTGTTTAGTACTTTAGTCTAATATTGGATTTCAAGGTAGCCCACAGTTTTTGGGGCTTTGGTTTTTTATCACCTTAGGGTTTTGTTCCACTATTTATACATTATTATACATATTGTCTCGGTTCACTTATAAATGCCTCTTGCGAATAATATTTATTGATTATACTTGTGGTATCATATAATCTTTTGCTTGAATATGTTGTCTTGCATCGCTGTCTTAACTAATTTCTCTGAACCTTTTTAGAAGTGTGAAGGTGTTCCGTTGCCAGTTGGCCCGCTCCAATCAGTTTTACACTTATGAAGTCTCACATCATTATGAGAATGTCAAAGGTACTGCAGCTTTGATCTCTTATTAATTTATCATCTATATTCTCCGTCTTAATAAATGTACAATCATTTCAGTTTTTCTCCATGTAGTGGTTTTTTTTAATTTTATTTTTTTGCAGTTTCAACTTAATGTATAATTCTCCTACTGTATTTATAGGAAAAGAATATGAAATAATGTCTCATTGAAACGAATTGACGCATATGCTTATCATCAGTGATATATATTACATTCTTATATCATCATTCTGATCTTATATAGAATTCCTTCTTTTTATAGCTAGATTATGCAGTTGGTGCAGGACCTGGAAAGGATGCAATGTTTGTGGCAATTGTGGAAGTGCACATTACTGTTCTGAGAAGCATCAGGTTTTCTAAGTCAGTTATTTAATCAATTTTTTTAATATTTTAATGGAAATTGGCTTATTATTAGATTTTGTAAATTATGCTTAACACAGGTTGCTCAATCTGAATGTCGAGAGTTGGCTGTGGATCCTCAGCACATTAGATCTAAGCCTGGTAAGAGTTAAGTAGAAATGAAGATACTTTAGCATAAAAATTAGGGATATTCTTGATGGTACCACTGGAGAATTGGCATACCAGTGGTACCATTACATTATTGACTTATATCCCCGGTACCATTCTAGTCTTTTTTTAGTATCCATGGTACCGTTATACTCTTATTTCTTTCTTATATATACACTTTCTGTCGTTCAAGACTTTAAACAAACGTTAAGAATGAGGGAAAAAAGCATCAAATCCTTTTTAAAATTGCAATTTTGTTCTCTTTTTTTTTTGGGTAAAATTCTAATTAAAATCATTTGTAGAATATATAATAATGGGATAATGGTCAGTTGAAGTAGAGCTTTTTCCAAGGATGACTTTCCCAACACTAGAAGTTCTACTGGAAAAATTAAGATGATCCCTCGATAATATAAAAAATAAAATAAGCTCTCCCTTGGTTTTTTTAATATTTTTAGGATTAATGAATAATTGAATGTAGAGTTTTAAAAAAATATAAAATTAAATACAGTAATGCTTGAAAAATAAATGCAATAAATGCAACTTTCATGTTAGTCATTTTTAAATAATTTTACTGGTATCAATGCATTTATCTTTAATATTTCAATAAAAATATAAATTTAATTATACATTGATCCTAAAAATATTTTAAAAATACCAGAAGATAAGCAACTTTATTCTTTATATTATTGGAGAATCATTTTTATTTTTCCAAACCATTATCCTAATATTATATATTATATATTTTACAAATGATTTTACTTAGAATTTTACGAAAAACAAAATAAAAAGTAAACAAAATTGCAATTTTCAAAAGGGATTACGCCTTTTCTAATTCTGTTTAACTTTTTGGATCATTATGTTTAACTTTTTGGCTGATAGTACAAGGGTACCATAGATAAAATATAAAAGTCCAAGGGTACACCATGTTACTATTGGCAAAAGCCAATTCTAGAGTGGTACCATCGAGAATATTATTGGCAAAAGCCAATTCTACAGTGCTACTATCGAGAATATCCCTAAAAAGTATACAATTTTTACTGAAGCTGATTTTAGAAAAGAATCGACATTTAGTCTTGACGGTAATAGTGAGGCATTTTGTCTAAAATTTACATTTTTGAAGATCTATTGCGCAGTTTCTTAGTCATAGATACTAAATGTGTGAAATTGTTTTCATTGTTATCCTTATTTTTTATTTCTGCATTGCTTCCTCTCCCTAAATTGTTGCTTGTATATAAAGTTTTGAACCTTGTAAATGAAGTTTACGAATGTAACAATTCATTTCACTTGACATTCACTTGTGGTGATACTGGTGTAATATGCATCAACCAGCTAATTGTTATTTCTATTTCTCAAACAGTTTCGAGTTATACTATTTGGCCACAATTTAAAATTGGTATTGGCGTTGAACCTAAAGAGAATCTGATGTTTGAAAATGGTGGTTATGCTACTCGGTTGGCATCAGCATGCAATGAGGATGAAGAATTTGATCCAGCGCTATTCAGTATTAAGGTTTTTAAGGTTTGAGTTCTGTCCTGAACCCATTTGTCAAGTACATGATTATATGGCCTTATTTTAATAGGTTGCTTTTATTTTCGGAAAATAGGCAGATGCAGACCAAAAAAGTTGGGCCACTTTTGAGGAGCGAGTTTTAAGGGCCCCTCTTCAAGTTTTAAGGTAATTGGTTTACCGTAAAATATGTACCCTTTTTTTTGCCATCAAACAAAAGCAAAATATGATTAAAAAAACTTCAATATAAAAGCTAAATATGATTAGAAAAAACTTTAATTTTCTAGTTATAATTTTAAAATGTGGTGGAACCGTGGAAAATCTGATTTGAATATGTTTGTAATTTTGTATAACGAGATAAATAGCTATAATTAGTTTATATATTTTTAGTTTAGAGATAAATAATGTATTTATCTATGTGTAATAATTAGTTTATATTTGTTTAGTGTAGAGATAAATAATGTATTTATCTATCTGTTTTATATGTGGGGCTAAGAGTTTAGTAATTAAGTAGTTTATTAGGAATAAATAAATTGTTAAGTTTCTGTTTAATTAATCAGTCCTGCATCAAGATGTACATCATACTCGGGTCAGATATTTCTAAACACTTGTCCCTAGCTAATTACATTTAAAAGGTTAATTTTCAATTTTAAACAATGATTTAATTAATAGTATGAACAATAGTACCACACCGGACATACTTAGAGTGATGAGGATCGGTCTTGTTCTATAGTTTTTTAGACATATTATTATATTGGGTTTTTATTAGTAGACATGTTTTATATTGTTTGGTTTGTTTATATAGCCTGCATGTTCTGGGCTTTTGTTCGGTAGCCCATTAGGATTATATTCACGGTACCTATAGCACTCCTAGGACTTGTGTACATTCTTTTATATATCTTTGATTATAATCCGACTTTTCTCATGAAATTATATTGGTTGTGATCAGTTGTTCTCGGGAATTATTTTGGTCTAGTGATTGGGTTGGAATTTAATCGCCCAATAGTGTTTGATCTTGCTTTTGTTATCTTGTACTGCATCATAGTGTGTATCTCGCATCTTTTATTATAGTGTATTCTACCGAGTATGCAGGGTTATTTTTTTGGTACTTATAGCACTTGCGCGTACTTTTATTCATCTTGGATGTAAGCAGACTTTTCTCAGGAAATAATATTGGTTGTGATCAATTGTTCTCGGGAATTACAATTTAATCACATGATAGTGTTTGATCTTGGATTTTGTTATCTTGTCCTACATCTAGGGGTGACAATATTGGACCCGACCTGACGACCCGTAAAATACGAATTCGGGTTGGGGTTTTTCGGGTTCGGGTTGAATTCGGGTTGACCCAAAATCAACCCGAAAAAATCGGGTCATTTTCGGGTTGAATTCGGGTTACCTGAAATTGACCCGAAATTAATATATGATATAAACATTATTATATTTATATAAAATACATATATTTATATTATTTTGTAATATTTATTAGTTAAATTCAATAAAAAATATTTAATTTAATATAACTTATTTGAATTAAAATGTTATTTATTTATTATTTAAAAATATATTTATTAATAAATAATATTTTTCGAGTCGGGTTCGTGTTACCCACGGGTAGTGCGGGTCGGGTTCGGGGTTGGGTAAAAATTTTGACCCGCGACTGTCAACCCGACCCGACCCCGACCCGAAACCCGAAATCGCCAGCCCCACCTACATCATAGTGTATCTCGCATTTTTGATGAAAGTGTAGTCTCCCGGTTATATACGTGTACTCAATGTTGATGCGAGTATTATGTCTTTGTTGTTTTGATCTGAGGTATATGTTCAACTACTCTGAAACTTAAAAACAGTACTAAGTTGGATTCAGCCTAGTGAATGCTCTACATGGTATTGTTATTATTGTCATTGTGTTCTACATGGTATTTGCTGTCATCATAATTATTGTTATAATTGTTGTTGCTGTATATGGTATCTAAGGTTATTGACTACATATAAACATGTGCTCCACCTATAGTTCACATATCTACTAGTTGCTGTATTTTTAATTTATACTATTATATTGAAGCCGAACTAAAGATAATATGTTCATACATTGGTCGTTACTACGGGCCTTGTTAAGAAATAGAGTAGACTCATTTAATATGAACTTTGTACAAAGGCTAAAGGCTTTTTGATCTTTCTTAGAATTCTATTAGGCTTGGTGGAATTTATAATACATAGAGTAGAATAACTATCTGTTTAAAATGAAGTTATGAACTTTTTATAAATACTATGAACCCTTTTCTTTCGAATACCTATTCTGAGTAAAACACACGTACTGCTGTAAATTTATATATATATAGGGCAGCACTCCATAGCATACCCTCTTATATGGAGTTACGTAGCACACCATTATAAATATATACATAATATATATTCTAGTATATTTTTTATGGAATATAATTGCAAATTTTGATTATTAAACAGCAAACGAAGTTATACAATTTTTTTTATTCCAAAGATCATCTAAAATTATGCAATATCTCAACATTATTCTATAACAGAATAATAATCATCAAGAATTATTCTGTTGTAGAATCAGTTTCGAAAATATACTTTTTTCATCAAATTTTAAGTGTTAAATTACTTAAAATAGATATATTTTATAGTATTCTATATTAGAATCACGTTTTATATGTATTCTATAATAGAATTTATAATAAAATTAATAATTTACAATAGCGCACTATGTAACTCCATATAAGGAGTAACTCTCTGGAATGTTGGCCTATATATATATATATATATATATATAAACACCTCTTCAGAATAAATAAAATGAAATAAGATACTAAAATATAACTAATAAGATAACAAATATTGAAAAAGAAAATGTGCAACGCATTGCATGGGATATAAGCAAGCGGTTGTTAATATTCAAACATGTAACAGGTATTGCAGGGATGCTGGAGCCAAACCTCTATGGCCCATGTCAGGTGGCCGGCCATCAGAGACTGACATTCCTACATGCTGCTACTGTGGGGGACCTCGCTGCTTTGAGGTTCAGGTAGTGAGAGCTATCTTACCTCTTCTTCTTTTTTTTTTTTTTTCTTACTTGGAATTTAAGTTGATAATGTGTGAGCGGACTCTACCTTACAACTACCTACTGTGTACATGTTCTTTTGTGTATGAATAAGCTGTCTTTCTTCTTACAGATTATGCCACAGCTACTATACCACTTTGGCGTGAAAAATGATGCAGATTCTCTTGATTGGTCAACCGTGGTCATTTATACATGTGAAGCCTCTTGTGATGGTAGCGCCTCTTGTGATGGAAGCGTGGCTTACAAAGAGGAATTTGCTTGGGTTCAACCTCCTGAACTTGCTACACTGAGATGATATGTTCTTGGATTTTTCCTATATCCCCTTTTTGTTTCTTTTAGACTGGAGTCGGATTCTGATGTGTCTTTATTGCCGGAACCTAGACTAGACTGCAATAGTGCACTTGAATGTCATTTACTTTCTTTTTTGAATACATGTTTGCACCAAAAGATATGAGTTTGTGTTGGAGAGTGTGCAATCTTTTGAAATAGCAGATTTCAAGAAGTATTTAAATTAATTTTACCTTGTGTTAATCTACTAATTGACATGATATAGTTTGCAGTATATATGCATTTAGTTGAATTCTCGGGAGAACCATATTATTGGGAAACAAAACATTTGGTCAATATTAGCGATGCACATGCACAGAGTTAGGGGAGTTGGGGATGCTTGCAGATGAGATAACATGCAATTAACCAACCCAATTTAATCCATCCAATTTGGAATTTATAAAATGATGGGATAACATGCAGTTAACCAACCCAACTTAATTCATTCAATTTGAAATTTATAAAATTTAAACTCATCCTAAAAGTATATTTGCCCTCTTAAGTTAATTTTACTATACTAGTTTTGTACTTGTATGATACTATTGTTATATTTTTATTATAAATTTTAATATTAAAGTAGGTATATATATTTAATTTAATTTTTTTATAATGTTTTACTGTATAGTTCTTGCTTATTCGTCATGTTTCATAAATTTTATAATTTTTTGAAACTATTTTAATAATTATTGATCCTCTGCTGGTATTAGCTATACCATTAGTTATATTTAAAATATGATATTTGTTATTAATTTTAAATATACAATTAAAATAAATTTTAACAAATTTTATAATTAGTTATATTTTTAACAAAATTTATTTTATATTAATAAAAATAATATAATATATCTATTAAAAAGATATTTAATGATAATATATTATAGAAATTTAATATTTATATTAATATTTTAAATTAAAAATAAATATTAATCATAATTAAAACATGTTTTACTATTATAATATTCTATTTAAAGAGTAGTTAAATATTTTAAATTGAATATTGAAAATGATTTAAATTAATATGTTATATGTTATAAATAATAAAAATAAAATTCACTAGATTTGCATAAAATTAAGGTTACACGGTAGTCAAAACAATGGCCAGATGCGGGAGGAGCTGGAAATCCATGACTTTATCTTGGAAGAAGAAATAGAAGAAGTGGAAGAGGATGATGTTGTGGTTCTCTTGGGGTGATCTCTGCGGTAGTTGTTGGCTTGTGTTAAAGTTCGTCTCTATGTTTTAGTAGTTCTAATAGGTTATCTATGGTCCTTGTTACCCCAGGTATTAGAAAAGGTGTAGTTGCAGGTTGTGGGTTTTAGTCTTTTTTGTCACTGGGTTTCGTAGTTATCCCAAGTATTTGGCTAGGTTCTTTTATCTGTTTCCTTGCTGTAACTATCTCCCCCTACTATAAATGGGGTGCTTTTTTCCTGCCTTCTTAAGAGCAAGTCCAATGGTGAGCTATATCTTGTGCTATATCTATATTATAGCTCTAAATCAAAAAATTTCAACTCCAATGGTGTGCTAAACTTGGTGCTAAAATAGCATATTGCTATAGTTGGTGCTATATTTAGCACAAACTATAGCAATAGCTATAATTGCCACCTCATCAAAAAGTAAAAAAGTGGAGGGAAATGAATAAAAAATAGATTTATATCTCAACTTATTCAAGTACATGAATGCATATATATTCATTTGGCACAAGATATAGCACCTACCATTGGAGATGTGATATTATTTTAGCACTAAAAACCACTTTTTGGTGCTATATTATAGCAATAGCTACACCTATTTTTAGCTCACCATTGGACTTGCTCTAAGTAATGCAAGCTGCGTTTCCAAAAAAAATAAAAAATCAACAGATATGTGTTGGCGGTGCGGTTTTTTCATAAAACCTCTAACCAACCCGCACATGCTCCTTAAGTTGGTGAATTGATGCAACTTCTTTTAACAGTATGGCTGTAAATGTGTAATGAGTATAATACTTGATAACAGTTTCTGATTAAGCTTGATGAGAATTGGTCATCAGGTAGGGAGAACGGCAATAAAATAAGTTCAGAATATCAGGTAAGTTGCAATATGCAGGCTTATATTGCCTTGGTAGAATCCTATTTTGGCAATGTTTCTAAATTTACACACTTTACACTGTGTGTCCTCAATAAGTTAAATATAGTCTCAAGGACTTTAAAATCAGATTAATTGACTTGGTCTAAGAACAGCCACTTAATTAAGGGATACAGATTGTCTTTAGTGGTTACCTAATCATGCCAAAATAAATTTCATGAGGTGTTAATTACATATGGCACACTGAGTTTTGGAAGCCGGCTGTTCACTCGGTTAGAAATCTCTATAAATTTAACTTGAATACCACCACCAAAGCATATCACAACCAAACAGAGTTCAACAAAGAAGAGATCTAGCTACGGCCTATATCTTTAGTATTAACCATTTTTCAATGGCCTCTATTAAAATTTTCGTCGCTTTAGCTCTTGTTTCAGCAATCATTGCTCCGGCTTTGGCAACAGACTTTGTGGTTGGAGATGACGCTGGCTGGAAAACCAATTTCGATTACAAGACATGGGCTGCTGACAAAGAGTTTCATGTTGGCGATAAACTCAGTATGTCAATTACTTGCATTTATCTAATTATTTTAAAGCAGCATGGTCAATTGTTCTAATTCATATAGTCACTCATTATTATAAAGAGAATGAAGCCCTTGTAGCCTTTGTATCTTAATCATTTATTTCTTTGGCGTGCAGTTTTTAACTATCCTGCTGGAGTTCACAATGTTCACAAAGCGGATTTAGCTTCATTTCAGAGTTGCACACCAGCGGCAACAAGTGTTGCCCTCACTACTGGGAGTGATGTGATTACCCTTGCAAGTGAAGGCAAAAAATGGTACTTATGCAGTATAGCTTCTCACTGTGCCTCCGGAAACATGAAGCTTGCAATAACAGTGTTACCTCAGGGAGAATCTCCTGCTCCAGCTCCTGAAGTTTCTGCAGCTACCGGATTTGGAGGCTCTACACATATGTTATGGATTGGTGCAGCATTCGCAACATTAATGATGATGATTTAATTACAAACAGAGAGTTGAGTGATGTTTAATTTTATATTACTATGTGGTATTTACGGTCAAATTATGGTTTGTTTCATTACAATTTCTTTTTGTTAAGTATTATCATAACAATATTTCTTGATGTAATTAATGAATGATAATCGAAGAGTTTTGCATTCCCGCCAGATATTACAGGCTTATATCCTTGTGCCTATTTATTAAAGAGCTTTCATTACAGATATATCTTAGTATTAGATAATTAAATATCTAATAATAATTAAATGAAGATAATATTATTAAAATTTTGGAAAAGTCATATCCATAAAACAATATTTTTTTGCAATCAGGGACAGAGCCATGTTTCCGAGAATGAGGGAACAGAAAGTTGTAGTGGACAGGAATCAAACCTAAACCAACTCTCAACCATAGTCATGCTTGAATCACTGGGGCAAAGCTGTAATTGAGACAATATTTATAGTAGAAACTAGTAAACACTACAGAAGCTACTGGGGCCAGTGTAGCTCCGTCCCTGTTTGCAATAGTATATATTTCATATATCAGAACATCAGTTTGAATCTCCTGCACCAGCACCTGAAGTTTCTGCGGCTACTGGATTTGGAAGCTTTACTCTTGAGTTATGTTAGATCTATATTATGACAATTCTTTTTGTTTGTTGATGAATAGCAAATCTCTAACATGCTAATCTATAAGAGCTTCATGTGTAAACACTCCATATCTGCCACTCTTGAACTATTTGTATGCCTATCAAAAAAATTATCATAGCCCTGTAAAATAATGTCCCATTCGAATCTCCTTCAGAAATACCTAATACATGGCACATGGCTTTGTAAATTTCAGAACTTTGTGTATGTATTATAATACAAATGAACTGAAAGAAGACTTCTTATGCAGGAAAAAAAACCGATTACAGTACCAGTATGAATTTGTGTAGGTGTTTCTGTTGGAAAATATGGGTATAAGTCCCATATTAGTAAGTAATATTTTGAGCATTATGTGTGAGATATGATGATATCTTTTTAATGATGGAAATTATTTTTCCAATAGAATTTGGCTCAAATATTATCGCGTAAATTAATTTGATATATTATAATCTGATTTTGTTTCAGATTATTTTATGGAATAGAGTAGCGCACAACTCTCTCTACACCTATATATATTCCTATAGGTTGTAGGGTTTTAATATACATAAAAACACAGCTTCCCTCTCTAACAATACCACAACCTTACCTCTCTTACCTCTTTCTCTGGTGATAGCTTTTTCTTGCCCGATTCAAGCTCGCCGAAGGCGTCGTTCTTGCTAACGACACCGCAACCTCGTTTTATCCTGGGAGGCTATCGACTCAACACACACGGTGAGAGGCGAAATAGCTCTAAGGAGACAATTTCAATTGGACTCGAGGATTAATTCTGATCTTTGTTTGTTTTCTTAAACCCTCCTCTTTAAATTATAGTTAATTCTATAATTGGGTAATTCGTATGATTGTTACATGAATCGGTTATTTATCGCTATTCGTGATTATCCAAGATTTTACGAGATTGATCAACAGTCTTAAAGCTAATTTCTGGTTGAGATTTATGTATCTTGTAAAATCTGTTTTGGGGATTTATTACAATAATGATGATTGACTATTAGGATAATATGATATTAAAATCCGTGCATGGAACCGAGCCTTGTAACTCTTTGGTTTATTTGATATATCCGAGAATAACACAGTTTATATGTTTAAAGTCATGTGATCATGTTTTTAGTCTATGACAATTTATGTGTCATATTAAAACTGTAATTTTCTTTTATGGGACCAGTTAACCAATCCGTGAGCCATTTGGAGATTGTGAACTTTTTGGCTAAATAAATATTGCGTGCATATTTGTATGTTTGTAATCTTCTGATTAAAGTTTATATCTTTAATAGTGGTCTGGTTGTTCAATGTGGTATGTGTATTTTGTGGTCGTAAAACAATAATCTTTTACTCCGTTTTTCGTCATTAATTTAATGACATATATGCATGTGTGATGGAGTTGATGCACTGGTTTAATTAAATTGTTGATTAATCATTTTCTTACGAGATTAAATCTTGAGCTAAATAGATTGTATGGATCGATGGATTCACGGGCTTTGGAGTAATATGTTTTAAGGCAATCTCTATTATGATTTATCGGTGAATGATATTCATGCTATTTGATCATATTATTGGTTATTGAATTTACATGATACTATTATATACCATTCTAGTTGCGGGAATTGTAGTATTTGTATTGTGTTAATTTAATATTTAAGTCGCATGGATAATTATTTGATAGTGTTAGTTCGATAATTAAATTTATTTAATTATGAGCTAATTACTTGTGGAAAATAATTATGGGGACTAAGATTTGGTGGATTTTTGGTTCGTTAAAAACCTAACGGGCCTGTATTAAGTACAGGTTATGGGTCAGAACGAGATTTATAATTTTCTAGTTGATTTTTCATCTAGTTAAATTGTTATTTCTCAGACTGGTGTCCATTTGCTGCGGCAGTGACACATGAGCCTATTAAGGTGATCCACGTAATACCTAATACGGCAAAATATTGTTGTCAGCTTTTATGCTGAAATTGGGAGAAATATGAGACGTTATTAACCCTAACGCATCAGTTGATTGAGAATCACTGAATGGGGGTTATTAGAGACTTATTTTACTCCACGGTTACCAGTTCATCTGGTTGTGCCCAGAAATTTTGGTTCTTTTATTAACCATGATGGAATTTCAGAGAAATTCAGCGGTTGAATTTATGACTGATTAGAAAAAATGTTGTTTGATGTGATAACATTAAACCTTGTGAGGTTATTAACGAACAATTAAGGAAACCTGCTCTAACGAGAGGTAGTAAAAGAAACGTGCTTACTGTATTGAATTACAATAACACAGATTACTCGTCAAAGAGTAAGAACAAAATTATATAGAAAAACTTAAGCTCGTTATGCTTGAGGTTGAAAACAAACTTAATATGAAATTAAGTTGGTTAAGAATGATTAAGGAGTTGAATAATCACTGGGTGAACTGTTGTTCACTGTAAGTGCATTCGGCAACTACAAATTACTCGCTTTATTTTAGTGAAGTAACTGCAAGTTTGCTTCGTGCTTTAATGAGAACAAGAAAGTGATTTTGATCAATTCAGAATATCACTGAATATGAAGATATTAGTCGTATGGACACTAATCATATTAAATAAGATATCCTGAAAGGAAATAACTTGATCTCCTATTAGTTCTAGAATGTATGAAACATTCTTAAGAATGATGAAGTTGTGGGGGTATCTTGATGAGAAAATTGTAGAATTTTCTGCGAGTTTTCGAATGTTCGAAAACATTCTTAAATATTTTAAAATGTGGGGGTATCTAGAAGATGTCTTGATACCATTACCTATAAAGGTAAAAGGAGATCCAAGACAATGAGATATTTTGGATGAATATAGACAATGGTGTGTCTATTAAATACTGCATGTGAATCTAAATCGAGATATACGATACTGGAAATTTCAGAGTCTCGAGATACTTTGATAAGAATTATGCAATTTTTTGTAGATCCATAATTAATCCAAGTGAGCTTGTAAGCTCTCGGATAAATATGAGATTGAATAACAGACTTAAGACATACATATGGTAGCCTCGAATGTCTGAAGATTTGTTCAATGGAGAACCGCAAAGCTTGTAAGAAGCTATGTGTTCGTCCAGTAATTCTTTGATGAAAGAATACATTAAGGGGAGAATTGACTAAAGTCAAGAAATCAATGAGTCAAAATTTTCTGACATGTACGCTAGAAAATAGACTGCGATGTACCTTATACGTATAATTTGAACTCTCTATATCCTCTGTGGGGGAAAACGGTGTTAAAAGAATAGAGAGAGTGGTTCTACTTTGTAGAATCATATTTAAAATTATGTGGATCTTCTTGTAAAGATGCCATTAGGACCCAAGTGAATTTTTTAAATTAAAAATAGATATGTGGGTTAAAGGAAATACAAGGTCAAACTGACAATTTGGTTTACAGTCAAAGTGAAGACCTGATATTGTTTGAGATATATTCTTGATTTATGAGAATAAGGTTCATTAAGATGATACTTTAAAATTGTCGCTTTGCGAAATTGAGAAGTAAATCAAATGAACGTTGAGATAGTCTTTCTAAATAGAGATTTAAAATAAATCTACATGAGACAACCTGAGGGGTTGTTGCTAAGGCAAAAGACTACAACCAGGTGAAATATTGTAAATCAAAATAGACACACAAACAGTGGCATACGGAATTTGATATTGCTATGATAAGCAATGGCTTCAAATTAAATGACTTAATTTTCCACTTTGAGGACGCTCAAATTTGGTAAATAGATGATGTGCATTACCAGTTTGGGGACGCTTAAACTTGGTAATAAGGCAAATTGAAATTGCTAATTTTTGGGACGCTAAAAATTGGTAATATCAATATAACGAATTGAAGCCTCTGATAATTGGTAAAATTATTATCAAAAAATGTGAAATATGCCAATGTTGAGATGTCAAATTGTTAGATAATCAATAGATTGACATATGAGTTTACACCATTTACGAATGAAATGGTAGTCGTATGTAATTGCCCGTGAGTGATCTGATCATTACTAAAAGTAATGAAGAAAGGATTATCTCGAGCAACTTGAACGAGACTTTAAGTTTTAATTTTGTATAATTAAAATCTTAAAAACTCTATTGAGTCTTAGAGGACAAGTGTCAGACAATGATGACTTGAATCTTGAGATGATCGCTTAGTTGATTTCTAATTTGATTAGAATCATGCTAGTATGGATTTTGTATAAATCCTAGTACAACGAGATGATCTCTCAAGGATCAATTGGAAGTCTATTGTACTTGTGAAAGTTGTACAAAATTAGACATGGACTACACAGTTGATAAACTGAGTAGATGCATGAGCATAATGGAAATTGGTCACTAGGAAGTGACTGAATGAAATCAAGTTTATGCTATGTACTCATGAGTTGGGACTGCTTTGCATGATGTATCTAATTGTACTATATGGACATAGTATTAAAATTAGATGTTTGACTTTAATAATTTAAAAGTCATTGGTGAATATAATTCACAATAACAAAAGCAGACAACCATGTCATGGAAATCCTAAAATAGACGATTTTATTATAGCTCCTCATGATGGAATATGAGAATATTGCATAAGGAGTATGCCGATATAACTCATTTCATTATGGAATGTGGGACTATAACATATGTAGATAAGAGGCAAGTTGTTTTATGCTTCTTTATAAAGGATGTTCCTAAATGACAAGGGAATGTGCCTTCCATAAGTAAATAGCGTACACTCAATACGTTTGGAAGGTCACATTATTATGGTATGTCATGTCTTAATGACAAGGACATAATATCATTAAACAACTACTCTCAACGTGGATTATCAAGATTGACCGAGTAAAGTCAAATGATAATGTTGTGGATCCACTAACCAGATGGTTAAACTGAGAGGGTTGTAAAAAATCATCAAGAGGGATGGGTCATAGCCTATTGCTTAACGGCATCATGGTGGACACCCAACCATTGCTGACTGGAGATCCCAAGAACTTGGTTCAATGGGACAACCAAATCATGATGACCAAATCACTATGGGGTTAACCCCTGGCCTGTTCCTATGATGAAGAAACAGTGAGACCCGTAAGGTAAGAGGTTAAGCCTTGAGCTTTTAATGATCTTTAGTGAATACATGGAGTTGTACACAAACGGCATTCAGTTGAGTAAACGCGGGTTACTCTTTAAGATAAAGATCACCTATGTGGGAGAGAAGTGGGGCCGCTTCAAAGGAGAATTGCGAGGCACGATTCTTTAGAAACTCCTGCAGAACCAGGACGATGTTCCATGGCCAAAATGGACATAATCATGAGAGCTGAACGAGTCAGAAAGGATATAGTGATAAGTATATCATCGTTTACACAAACGGTCGAACAGTTCAAGGACAAGCACGTCTACTGTCTACCAGTAAAGTCGGTATACTTACTCAAGCGAAGGTTCAAGGAGCATTCTCTACCTGTCGTATGCTATATCTGATCGAAGAAAACTATCACCGAGTCAAACCTTTAGTCTTTCTGTCTGTCTGTCTGTCTGGTGTGTGCTACTACTAAGATCACCAATCTCACCCATGTGGGGGATTGTTGGAAAATATGGGTATAAGTCCCATATTAGTAAGTAATATTTTGAGCATTATGTGTGAGATATGATGATATCTTTTTAATGATGGAAATTATTTTTCCAATAGAATTTGGCTCAAATATTATGGCGTAAATTAATTTGATATATTATAATCTGATTTTGTTTCAGATTATTTTATGGAATAGAGTAGCGCACAACTCTCTCTACACCTATATATATTCCTATAGGTTGTAGGGTTTTAATATACATAAAAACACAGCTTCCCTCTCTAACAATACCACAACCTTACCTCTCTTACCTCTTTCTCTGGTGATAGCTTTTTCTTGCCCGATTCAAGCTCGCCGAAGGCGTCGTTCTTGCTAACGACACCGCAACCTCGTTTTATCCTGGGAGGCTATCGACTCAACACACACGGTGAGAGGCGAAATAGCTTTAAGGAGACAATTTCAATTGGACTCGAGGATTAATTCTGATCTTTGTTTGTTTTCTTAAACCCTCCTCTTTAAATTATAGTTAATTCTATAATTGGGTAATTCGTATGATTGTTACATGAATCGGTTATTTATCGCTATTCGTGATTATCCAAGATTTTACGAGATTGATCAACAGTTTCATCTACTACACCTAGTTGGGATCATTTTTGTAAGAAAATTGTTATTGTTCAGTTCCTTGTACATACTACATAGTGCAGTGGATTTGCAATCTCAACTGTTTTCTTACTGCATTGCAACAATAAAATGATCCAATATATTAAATTAGATCCTTAAGCAAGAGAAGTTTCTTGTTTCTGTTATCTTGCTTGGCCTTCCTCTGGTTTTAGATGAGCTACTTCTTGACATGGTATCGCTGCAGGGACGGCAAGGGGTCTGTTTAATTAATTTTCTGCTGTCTTTTTGTTCAATCCTAGAATTGCAATAAAACAAGTTCAGAATATCTGCCAAGTTGCAGTATACAGGCTTATATTGCCTTGGTAGAACCTTAATTTGGCAATGTTTCTTGATGTAGACACTTCACACTGAGTCCAATGATTAAGTTGAATGTAGTCCAGAGGAGTTTAAAATGATCAGTTGACGTAGTCTGCATACAAACACTTAACTAGGTTACATAGATTGTCTTTAATGTTTAACTAATCATGCCAAAAAGAATTTCTGGAGGCTGTTAATTACATATGGCACACAAAAGGTTTTCAAAGCCGGTTGTTCACTCGTTTGAAATCTCTATAAATTGTAACTTGACTACAACTAAAGCATATCACAATCAAAACAGAGTTGAAGAACGAAGAGAATATCTAGGATCTAGCTTTTTTCTCCCATACTAATCTTTTACCCAATGGCCTCAATTAATATTTTTGTTGTATTAGCTCTTGTTTCAGCAATCATTGCTCCGGCTTTGGCAACAGACTTTGTGGTTGGAGATGCCGCTGGCTGGAAAACCAATTTCGATTACAAGACATGGGCTGCTGGCAAAGAGTTTCACGTTGGCGATAAACTCAGTACGTCAATTACTTGCATCTATCTAATTATTATGAAGCAGCATGGTCAAATGTTCTAATTCGACATATTGCTTAATTTTACACAACATTTTCACAGATGAGTTACATTTGCCACTTGCATGATTTAATCACATTCATCCCTTGACCTCTGTGACCTTGGTATCTAATCGTATACTTCTTTGGTGTGCAGTTTTCAATTACCCTGTTGGAGTTCACAATGTTCACAAAGCGGATTTAGCTTCATTTCAGAGTTGCACACCATCCGCAACAAGTGTGGCCCTCACTACCGGAAGTGATGTGATTACTCTTGCAAGTGAAGGCAAAAAATGGTACTTATGCAGCATAGCTTCTCACTGTGCCTCTGGAAACATGAAGCTTGCAATAACAGTGTTACCTCAGGGAGAATCTCCTGCTCCAGCTCCTGAAGTTTCTGCAGCTTCTGGATTTGGGGGCTCTACACATATGTTATGGATTGCTGCAGCATTGGCAACACTAATGACGATGATTTAATTAAGACCAGGAGAGAGTTCAGTAATTTTTCTAATTATGATTTGTATTATGACAATTTTCTTTTATTACGGATTATTATTATAATATTTGTGGATGATCAGTAAATTAATGATATGCGGCAAGAGCTTACATTTACAGATGTACAAGTTTATTATTTGCTAGAAAAAAATTATCATCGTGTAAAAGAAAATATTTTATTCAAAAATCTCAGCACATTATTTGTTAATTATGATTTACACGTAAATTAAGTACACTGACCACGTGCTTCTGCAAATATATTTTTAAATTTACCTGTTGATATAAACAAATATTTTACAAAAATTATAGATCAATACATATATTAACATACATTCAAAAGTAATTATGGAGCCGTTTGGGTAAAATTAAAAAAAGTGCAACTTAAAGCAAAAACTATCATTCTCAGCTTTTATAAGTGTTTGTGATTTTTTACACAAGCCGACTTCTTCTTTTTTTTTTTTTTCATATAAGTCATTATTTTATCAAATAACGAATATAAAATACCTTTTTAATATTTATATTCAAAAAAAATTTAAGCCCTTATTTTTCTAAAGTAAGTTCCCGCCTATAATTACATGATCAAGTTTGGGTCAGTTAAATTATTGTAAATTAAAACAATTTTTTTTAGTTATAGGAAATTATATTTTAAACTTGATTATGTAAAATACAGATTTAAATCTATCAAAGCTAAAAATTTCAAAACTGTGAAATTAAATTATGATACTGTTTAGCATTAATGCTAGTGTTCGGTAAATCCGAAAAGCAGCTTTTTGCGGCTCTTATAGATTTCAATGTGAAACCTTATCAAAAATATTATTTTCCAATATTATAATTTAAAATATACCAAAAAATTATTACCAAACAGCTATATCATTTTTACTAGAACAAACCTTAAATTAACACATTTTTTTCCTTTAATCAAATCTACTCAATTATTTTTTTTAATTAGAAAGAAATATGTTATCTTACAATATCAATTAACA
Organism: Daucus carota subsp. sativus; assembly: GCF_001625215.2. NCBI lineage: Eukaryota > Viridiplantae > Streptophyta > Magnoliopsida > Apiales > Apiaceae > Daucus > Daucus carota. The sequence goes on from NC_030382.2 coordinate 57,383,137, forward strand.
TTTTTTTTTTCTTTAATCAAAATGTTGAGAATAGGCCGAGTCTTCAGATTATATAACAGACCGTGTCTGATCAGTTAAAAATGACTTGATTGTAAAATATATTTTTAAATAATTATTTTGTAATTGAATTTCATAAATTCCAGGATATATGTTCGGCATTTGACTATCATCAAAGAAATTTCTCGTCATTCCTCTGTCAGGAAAAGTAATCAGTGTTCAGAAAATTTAAAATCATGGTTGATCTAGTCTACGTACAAACACTTATACAGGGAACAAAGATTTGTCTTTAATGCTTAACTGATCATGCTAAAAAGAATTTTAGGAGGCTGTTGGTTAGTTACATATGGCAGAACAAGTTTCTGAAGCCGGCTGTCTACTCGCTTAAGAATTTCTATAAATTGAATCTTAGACTACCACAATCAAAGCATACCAGAGTTTAAAAAAGACGAGAAAATTTTAGCATTCCAGATTAATCTACTTTCTAGATGGCTTCAGTTAATTTTTTCGTCGCATTTGCACTTATTTCCGCAATCATTGCCCCAGCTTTGGCAACAGACTTTGTGGTTGGAGATGAGGCTGGCTGGAAAACCAATTTCGATTACAAAACATGGGCTGCTGGCAAAGAGTTTCATGTGGGCGATAAACTCAGTACGTCAAATTACTTGCATCTCTAATAATTTGTTAGCAGCATGGCCATTTGTTTTAATTCGACACAAAATTTTACAATTTACTTGCATTTGCCACTTGCTTGATTTAATCGCATTTATCCTTGGTGTAGCCTTTGTATCTAAATCATTTACTTCTTTGGTGTGCAGTTTTTAACTACCCTGCAGGAGTTCACAATGTTCACAAAGCAGATTTAGCTTCATTTCAGAGTTGCACACCATCCTCGACAAGTGTGGCCCTCACTACCGGGAGTGATGTGATTACTCTTGCAAGTGAAGGCAAAAAATGGTACTTATGCAGCATAGCTTCTCACTGTGCCTCTGGAAACATGAAACTTGCAATAACAGTGTTACCTCAGGTTGAATCTCCTGCACCAGCACCTGAAGTTTCTGCGGCTACTGGATTTGGAAGCTCTGCACTTACGTTATGGATTGGTGCAGCATTCACAACACTAATGATGATGATTTGATTAAGAGGAACAGAGAGTTCAGTGACATTTAATTTTACATTGCTGTTTTGTATTTATTATTAAATTTTGGTACTTTTTATTATACTCCGTCTCAATATACATGCTCCTTTTAATTTTTGATTAGTCAAATTGATTATATTTTAACTAAAATTTATATATTATATATAACTAAAAAAAATTAAAAAAAATATCATCGAAAAATATATCCAATCTAGTTTATACACGCATGAGATCCCAAGAAATCTCTTTTCATAATTATTTAATAATCTCCTTAAATTATTTATTAAAAAATATTATAATTGAAAAATCCTGTTCAACCGCCGCGGAGGCTCAGCCCAAAGTTTCTTAAAGATTTTAACTCATGCTCCAGAATAAATTGGAAGATAGTAGCTAAATTGGAAACCCTTTTTCATAATTGCTAAATGCAGTTCAAAATTGCTTAATGCAGTTCGTCTAATTTACTATTTAGTCCTTGTTATGGTTATCTCTCAGATGACATGTATATGACTTGTAATGCGTAACCATTAATTTTTTTTTTGATGGATGCGTAAGCATTAATTACTCATCCTGTCATTTATGTGCCTGTTTTCATTTTTTATTTTGAATCATATGTTCTCGTTGTGCTAGTATAAACCTGTATCGGTTATTTCAAAAAAAAAAAACAACATGCTGTATTGAAAAAATATTCACACGATGTGTATTTAACTTTTATTTATTCACTTTTATTTTTTTAATAATTTTTAAAAATAAATAAAGTTTCATTCTTTACGGTTATATGAAGTTTTAATTCTTAGTCTAATAATAAAGGCATTATTTTAATTATGTTTTTATGAATCATCAATAGTTATATATATTTATCAAGAAATATATATATTTTTATTTATATGATCAGATCTCATAAATGAAAAAATTCAAAATATTATATAAAATATAAAGAGTATGAAAGATGAATATAAAATATATAAATAAATAAATTTAAAGAGTTACATTATCTATTCTTATAATATTTAAGTGAATAATTTAAAATATCTATAATTTTCAATTCATGATGTATTTTTAAATATACTTTCATTTCATTATAATATATTTTATTTTTATAATTTTATATGAAGAAGATTTAAATTATGGTTCGAATAAATTATATGGTTCAAAAAATGGCTTTAAATTCTAAATATTTGTGAACATTTTTTCCGATTCTGTTAGTTTGAGAATCCGTTCAATAATATTTGAGATTTAGGGTCATTTTTTTTGTTCTGCGCACAATCTTTAATGTACAAATTTCATAAGACATATTACCTTTTAAGAAACTGAACTTGGAATTTATTATAATATCTAGTAAATTAATTATTTTAATCAACTCCTCATATCAAAAATAAAAATTAATTCAACTCCTGCCGACTAATCCGCACAATTTTATTCGGACACTAAAATAAAAGTTAAAATTAAATATATAAATTAGCAGCTCAACGGTAAGTTTTCCTTTTCTTTATGAGAAAAAACCTTTCTATTTAAAGTGCAGTCGAGGACTCAAAAGTCCCACATGATCTTGCCCTTTTTTGCACTTTCCTAAATTCTGGGAATTCAATTACTTACTCTTCTCGAGCGCCGCCGATTAGCCGGCCGGTCATCTCTGAAAAGAACACGCGGGTATCTTTTCTCTGTCTACATAATGTTGTTGTGATATTAAGATTTGATTTGTGTATAATTTCTGCTAATTCTTGAATTTCTTTGGATAATTAAGGGTTTTTTTTTTTGGTTTGCAGAATGGCATATTATCGAGGATTAGGATAATCTTCACTGTGATTCTTCATGTGGGTATTGTTTTCCTATACTTATTTCTTGTGTTGAATGATTTTGAGTTGTTCTATTGAGAAAATTGATTGTCGGGGTCAATTCACGGGGTGTCAAGGGTTCGATCCTCGTCGAAGAAAAGACACGTGCGTGAGTGTGTTAGATTTTAGAAAAAAAGTTAGTGCCCTGTCTTTCGGGGTAATTTTCGACCCAATTACCAAAGGCATGAGTGCTTGAGCTGTTGCATGAAAATTTGTTGGTAAACCTAAAGCAGTATAGAGGATAAGGGTGTATGCGGAACTTACCTCTATTCTAATAGAGTATAAAGGCTGTTCCCTAAGAGACGAGCACTTGTTAGTATTGGCTACTTTACCGTGACGACAGATTAAGTCCCCTGGCCATACGTTTTACATGCTAGGTATAAGTTTTAGCCACAGTTGTAGGGACTTTAACAAATTAACCCCGCTAGACCACTAATATGAAATTGTGATGCTGAATTTCAGTACATTTTGTCATGCATAATAACATGAATTGAACATGTTTTACGTGTTTCATCTAGTAATATGTTGTAAGAAAAAGATTGGTAAGCAGTTTCTTGTACATAGAGCATTGGATTAGCAACCGAAACTGCTTTCTTACAGCATGTTGAATATCTATAGCCTACAGGCATTTGCAACGTGTAAATTGATAAAACTTGTTTGCTTGTTTTTATATCATATGCTTAAGCAAGAGAAGATTTCTCGTTTAAACATTTTGAGCAGTGCAAGTTCTATTATGCCTCATGTAGCCCTTGCTAGTATAGTGTTAGGCCCTTATCTATCTAACTCTGTTCACATGGTTCACCAACAGATTCCTTTATACTATAAAACCTCAAATAGATCTATGCAATGGTTGGCCAATCTGGAGCCTCCTGTATAAAACTTATTTAAAAGGGTGAAATGGTTCCGGAAGTTATTTTGTGCTCCCTCAGTTAATGAAAATTGTCACTGTTTTCAACAGTATGGCTGTGAATATGTACCGGGTATAGTATATTCTACATTACACTTAATACCAGTTTCTGATAAAGCTTTGATGAGGATTGGTCATCAACTAGTTAGAATGGCAATAAAAAAAGTTCAGAATATCTGAGTAAATATTATGTAACACTTCTCAACTTCTTATGTATGCAAAGTTTGTTCATGAGAATTCTAAGCTCTGCCTTTGATAGTGGTTTTGTAAAAATATCAAAAAAATCATAACAATTCGTGCTCTTGCAGCACAATGTAAATGTAATATCTACCTGCGTAATAAGAATATGACATATATAACTAATTTAAATGTCACGAGACTTTTAGTTGATAGGATTAAGGCTTAAAGGAGACTCTCGAAAACATTCCAGAACCTCAACACAAGTGAGAAGAAAAAAGATGGCAAACTTTTTTGAGAACTTTTGATTTTGCCCTTCCTATTAATTGATTTCCTTATACTATCCTCAGTGACTCAGATTAAGTTACTACTGTAGCTTGTTTAGTTGTACCAAACCTCATGTCTAGTAGATCAGAATACCCAAATTTTTTATTAAGGTTATGCACATCAAGTTATATAGCCAAGTAACTGTACATAAAGGGTAGATTTGCAGTCACGCAAATGAAAAGGCTATGTGACATCTCACATTTGATATTTAGGGATGTTTTCAAGTGAAGCATACTATGCTGTGAACCCAATCACCTATGCCTTTTGAGTTTTATCTCAACGAAGGATTCAACCAATCCATGGATACCCTCTAATTAATATAAATTTCATTAAAATGACTTCTATGTATTAATGATGGTATGAAGGAAACTTCTCTGTATTGATTTAATTGATAACAGTAAATAGACTATTAAGTATGCATAGACATTTTATTATATATATTCCTAGTCCATAAATTATTTATGGTGCCATTTGCATAATTCGGTGATTACTTATTGCACTTCATTAGTAACTTACACACAGGACTGAGAAGTAAAGCTATATAATACATTTGTTCACTGATATTATTGATCGTGGAGAAGCTGAGAAAGGGTGGTGGAGATGCCATCACCCTTTAAAATTACCCTCTTCTGGAACTCAGACATCAAATAAAGATTCTCCTGGTGTAGAAGAGTAGCTTTCTTCCTTAACTTCTCATTCTCTTCAAAGATACTAATGTTCTCCATGTACAGCTTCAGGTTCTGTACTTCGATTTCTGTTTCAGACTTTTCTTCACTTGCTTTCCTTCTGTTATCCATGCACACAGTCCCATGCATTAATATAGAAAGAACTTTCGATGTGCGTATTTATGCGAAATTGATATACAATAATATGTGTGCATATGCTGCATAGATGTCAGATACAGTGAGGCACTCAGTAAGCACCTGAAAGCCTATGTGCCTACATAAAAGGCGATACACAATTTTCCAGTATCTTATGACCTGTACACTAGATAACACTTGGATTATATCTTAATAATATGATAAGTTTCTGTATCTGATCTAGCATACCTGTTAAGCCCATGGATTTGAATCTTGTTTCGCATTGATCTTCTTCGGTTTTGTTTAGGGATGTGGATGGCTTCTGATGAAGTCGATTTTGAGGTACTGATGCACATGTTCTTTTCTTTTTTGTGAGGTTTTGAGTCTTCTACCAGAAAAATGAAATGCAGAAAAGCTTCTAAATGTATTGAGTTAAATCTGGTAGAAGAGCTTGTTGTGTTCCTATATATAGGTGGGATCTGATTCTTATCAACCCTCTATGACTATGTGATATGCATACACACCCATGTGGTTCCCTGCCTTTGCAAGTGTATGTGCAAATGTTTAATGTCAATATAGGTAATGATGACGAATGAACTCATGATTACATGGAGCTCAAATTACATTAAAGCCATGCATGTTCATGAAGATAAAAGACAAGAAAGATGTCCTTCCTATGAAACTAATATCTCCTTCTTATTATTTCATGAGTAATGTCGGTTATTATCTTGGGTAAATTAGTGAACCATCAATTTACCCTTCCTGTCAAAAATACAACAGAATATTTCTCCTTAGTCTCATATGGTTGCCTAGAATATTTCCACATTCTTGGCTTATGCCTAAAAATATATAATCACATTGACGTGTAAATAAGTGAAATTTTATAGGTGATCAGCTTGCCAATCTAATAGGCATGTTTTTGTTGCATCGGAATTAATAAGTAAAGTTGTATAGGTATCTGGTCACTGGTCAGTATATTAAATGAATACTTATGTTATAGTTCTGCAAATTTGCTTTTCCTGTGCCTTACGCACCCCAGTTGTCATTGTTGATCAGATACAGATGGCAAGGAGGATGTCTGATGCTCCAGAATGATATGGTAAAAGACCTTCTGGCACTTTCTTTTCAAGGTAGAGCATCCTAAGATTATTATGATATATACTTATTATATATACATAGCCATGGATAGAAAGGGAAATACACAGCTTTGTACTTGTGTCCCTATAGCCTTTTCTCATCCCAGTCCTTGTTTGTTAAATTCACCTAAGAAATTTTCATAAACGTGAATGGTACTCATTCTGTGTGAGCTAAGAGCCTAAGACAGACTTGTACTAAGTTGCGTGGACCCTTTTTACGGTCATGCAAATACAAACTATACGTGAAGTGTTGTCATAAAACGCATGCCCCGATTTATAAACAGAGAAATAAATCTTTAAAAATGAGACTATAGCCCTTCACTTTGAGTAGAAAGTAAAAAAATAATTATTAAGTTTTAGATCGTTTTACCTTTTCAGTGTTGGTACAAGCTTCACTTTTGTGCATGCATAATGGGTTCAGTCATATTCGAAGCAAGTTAAAACTTAATTTTATCTTAGCCTTTTGTTGTGGATGTCTTTATCATAGTGGAGATGAGTTAGGTCTATCTGATAGTTAAAGGAGTTTTACATGATTGCTACTTAATTAAGAATTTAAGATAACATAATTACAGTTAACAGGTACTTGAAATTGACCAAACCCTGTCACCATTTCGTCTTCATATTTAATTAGCGTCTTGACCATCCATGCCATATGGCTTGCGGGAATAATAACCACCACTTCAATCTAATTAGTATGTCTAACAACTGTATCTGTTATTTTGCTGATTTTTTTGTTAATGTCCAATTCAGGTTGAAAGAGTTCTCTTTTTCTTTTTTGTATTTTGTTGGCCAGTGGAAGAGAAGGTGGCTATCATATTCAATAGATTTATTATTCATCTCCCTATTGTGGTACCCTCCTTGCTGATTCCTCATTATATCTAGTCTGAACACAAATTTAAGAGTGAATGTTATTTTGAGGACCCTGTAAACCCCTCTAAAATCTACCTGCACTTCATGGCTCATAATTCTGAGAATATTAATGCACATACTTCTGTACTAGGGCGGAACTAGAAAATATCTGTCAAGATTCAAACGTGGATAAACCTGTTATACCAATTGCTCACTTTGGGACCTGAGACGACAGAGAATAAGCCGTTTTAGGCTATTCAATTGCGTTCTTTGAGAAATAGATTTATTAGCACTAAAATTTGAAACTTTCACTGTTGATCCCAGTGTGGGTTCACCTCTGCTTGTGTATCTACTTTAAGAGGGACTGAGAAGTACATACATCCATGATCCATGCATACAACAAATTGTATCAATTCTGAGTGCTCAATGCTTAGTGTTTGGCTAAAAATTTTATGATACCTTTCTTGACATCTCAGTCTGTAATGATAGATTTTATTTCCTTGTAGGCACGTAGCTGCATAGGTATAAATAAAATGTTGATTTTTGTGTTGGACGCAAGCTGCTATAACGTACGTATAATCATAATAATACCATGTATATCTCTTCCTCAATAATGGTCGTGGTTAATAATGTGCCATGTTGAAACCACTCAAAACCTTCCATTATGTCTTCTCTTACTACTGCCACTGATACATGGACATTTTATGTTAGCAGTATGTATTTGCATTGGCTTTAAAAATTATAAAAATTCGAAAAAAACAGACATACTCCTCCATGGCAATCATTTCTTTACACTTTTCTTTTCTAAACTCCTCTATATCAATTATTTTTTTACACTTTTTTTTTTAAACGTCTCATCCAATTTATCCTCACTTGTCTTACCTTTTTATCATTATTTTACTCATTTTCTTAATCTTTGTGCTCAATGTAAACATTTGGGTGGACTCTGCATGTACAAAAACTGCATTAATTATATTTAAAAAGTGGTGTTTCATACATGTCCATGAACATACAATAGATAAACCATAATATATACTACTGTATACATTATACATCTATATTATGCAATAGAAGTCAACTTTGAAACGAAATTATTAGTACTTATTCTCTACACCCAATTCCAGCTAGTACTTCAGTATATGAAGGAAATAATGTTTAGTCTTGTACCTTCATCATGTGAGCTGATAGAAACATAATACTCCTACTCCACATTCTATTTCTCTTGTACAAAAAGATTCAAATAATTCAATATATCCAATTTACACATACATGTATAATATACACTAATCCACTTGTGTAGACATATACACAATAATGTTAGCGTACATAAATTCTTGCATATAAAATTACAAATTTACCTCCATAAATTAAATTTTGAAAATTGCATTGTGAGCAATTAGCTTCTTCATCAGCATGATGGCCACCACCTAAAATCATAATAATAATCATGGTGTTCATTTTAATTGAGTTTCATGGAATTCATATTCGCCATGTTGCCTATATTCAACTTGTAAATTATGATACCGGAAATTATTTGCTCCTGCTGGCACCTGTATATGTACATCATAATTATATTTAACAACTAGTAGATACATATACCTGTCACTTGGTACCTCATCTCTTAATTTTGGGACCATGTTTCCATCGAGTGCTCTTGTGACTTCTCAAAAAATATCATTTCAAAATTTATTACGTGAATTCAAATGTTCACAAGTTCGTCCTTCCGGTCGGAATGGAACTTCACTTAAAATATTTCTGTTCATCAAATCCCGCCAATCCGTTTCAACCGTTATTTGATATAATTTGTTACTCCCTCCCTTTTTGAATATTTGTTTATTCATTATTCTCTTGGCACATATTTTAAAATATTTTGACTACAAAGCTGAAAATATTATTTTTATATATATTTTATGAATAAAAATATTAATATAATATTTTTATTCAGAAAAAAGTACTTTTAAGTGCAAAATCAAAGTATTTTAACATACATGTTAAAAGGTCAATTTAAAAATGGAAGGAGTATTAAAAATATTAACTATTTTACTCTTATTTATACGGAAGTTATAAGTATATTTTTAAAACATATGTGTACGATGAATTTTAGAATAGTCTATGCCTTCTATTGGGCTCGTGATATATGTCCCATTAGTTTGTACCTTCTGGTCTTCTACAAATATATATCTGATCATTACTGTTATTCTCTGCTCGTCTACAGTATTTCTTGCTTTAGATTTTCTTTTTCCTTATAAAGTGAAATGTTCTGATAAATTAAATTATTACGTAAATTAAATTTTATTTTCATTAAAAGTTCGAAAAGAACACCATATCTGAAGAAACGATCATATAAACATCTGGCTCGTCTGGGCTGGACTTATGGTATACTCTGCTCTAAGGTTTGATTAAAGCAGCCCAACTTTTATATATATCAGTCATCAGAGTCCAGACTCCAGAGATATGAATGCATGGCTGCAGGGGTATTTTTTGATTTTTTTTAATTAAATGTAATCAATAAATAATGTAAATATAATTTGAGAATTGGAACTCCCTTGAAAACGAAATAGCCAAAAAAATGTGAAAATATATTTAAGATCTACGTAGAGTCTGAGCCTGAGAAGACCTCGCATAGCTTTATAAATTATTTCGTATGTTAAAAAATGAATTGTAACACCAACGAGTGTGTCCCATCGGGAGAAAAGCAAAAGATTAAAGTTAAATATGGAAGAAACGAACGTAGGCGGATAATATTATTGTGAGCAGGCTGTTGGTGCAGATGGACATGGTGCGTGTGTAATGTAAATGTGTGTGTAATAACATTGATGATCCAGCTGAAGAAACCAGTCTGAGCTGGGATTTAGCTTTCTACTTCTCACCTCAGTTTCTAGAATGGCTAGCACGCTCCCTCTGGCACTCTGTATTATTCAGACACGCAGATTTACCTCTACTCCTCTTTTACATGTTCATTTTAATTTTTACCTAATCAAATTGATTATAGTTTGGTTAAAATTTATATGTATCATATAATTAAAAATAATAAAAAAATTATATAATTAGAAAATATTCTTAGATTATTTTAATATGCAATTTTTTTTATTTTAAAAATAATGTATAAATAATTTATAATATCTAATTAATTAAAAATTGATCAATTTAATTTTTTAAAAACTAAAATTAACATGTAAAAGAATACAGGAAAAGTATATTGAGAGTATATTTTATCAACGGGATTGAATAGCTCAAAGTGATAAATTCAGTTGCTGTCTAGAGTCTCGAAAAGGGAGTCAAATGTGAATTAAGGGGGAGAGTGGTCGGCTTTAAATGCAAGCTTGGGTGTGGAGGGGACTGAGGGGCTGACTCCTAGTTTTAAGGCCTCGAAAGGGAGCTTCTTCACAGCACTGCACGTGTAAGCCAGTGCCTCATTAATGCCTACTTCTCCATGTCTCCTCCGTTTAAACACACTGGACTCGATCTCTTCCCGTTTTGTAAACCCCTATCGCTTATCTCAATTTCATCGCACAAAGTACAACAATTTCACAAATCGTACCATTCCGGTACTTTCTCTCTTTAGTACTCTCTCCGTCCCTATTTATCTGTCTACTTTGGAAGTAAAAATTTGTCCTTATTTATCTGTCCATTTATACTTTCAAAACTAATTTAATGATAGTTTTTCAAATATATCTCCATAATTTCAATTTTCAAGCCTTGACTTATTTAAAACTTAGTTGAATTCATGTTTTCAAGTCATAAAGTAGGGGTATTACACCATTTTCAAGATATTAATTAGAGGTATTTAATGAAAAAATTTATACAATCAATTATTCCTTAGGGACGGAGGGAGTAATTTTTAATGGAGAAACTTTATCGCACTGCAATATTTAGCATGCTCAATGATCTTTTCATGCAAGCTCGAAAGTTTAGAAATTTCCCGGAAGCAAAAAAATAAGTATGATGCTCACCGGAGTGTCTGACTTATCCCATAAACAACTTATCACTCATAATTTGAAAATGCTAAATGAACATGAAATATTTACGAACCAACTTGTAAGAAATTTGTTTTTCCACGTCTCGCAACTCTGATTAGCTGAATTTATACTTTGGAGAAACTAATAATGATACCGTGATCAAGAAACATATACTAATTAATTAGGTTTTAGCTAGGGTTTCATTATCATAAATTAAATTCATCGTAATTAATCATGAAATTCACACAATTTTGTCTTGCAATATTCGATATAAAAAAAAAAAAAGAACAGCACCGCTGCCCATTAATCTCAACTCAATTAATCATCACATAACTCACTTAAACCAACACCTAAGTAAAATAAACAAAGCGGAATTTCGAATAATACAACTATCATTATCTCTAATCAACCTTTCCTAAATCAACATTCAAAGTAATTTAGTTCACCGACTTAACAAAAACAATTAAATTGTCGCTTAATAAGGAGGCCTACCCGTAGCCCAGAACGCTTCCGTTGGCAATTGTATAGAGTTCAGAAGATTCGGTGGCATTCCATGAAACATCGACGGATCAGCCAGCAACTGCTGCTGATTCTGTTGCGCATTCTGTCCTCCAGGAGATCCTAACGGATGCCCTGGACCGACGTCCTCCTCCAACGGCAGCCTCTCATACTCGGCATTACTAAAAGAAGCTGCCATCACGACAACCGGACCCGATGCTATAAGTACACCTACCACGCTTCCTCCAACAACCTGGCCTTGACCGCCAGCCAGGTATATTGTTAGCCCGATGGTCTCGGGCGGGGCTGGCGGGGGCAGGAATGATCCTGAGAGTGATAGTATTTCGAAACGGCCTTGAAGTGTCATAATTGCGCCAGGGGAAGCTGGCTGACGGAGTGTCACGTTAGTGACCGTTCCGTTCCCACTCAGGATGCAAACGCCCCGTTGACGTCTTCGTGCGAATGTGGCTACACTGTCCATGATGTCGCATCCATCGGAGATTTCCATCACGTGGGTGCGGAATGCGTTAGCGCTGTCCCGGGAGATGATGATGGGCTGTTGGGGTTTATTTTTCGATCCTGCGGGGCGGCCTTTGGGGCGTCTTAGGTTTTCTCCTTCCTTTCCTTGGCTACCGCCTCCATTTAGGTCGTCATTTTTTTCGTCTCGGAGGCGTTTGAGGCCACTTGTGTCACTAATTTGTTCCTCTTCGGAGTTTTGCTGCTGCTGCAGCTGGTGGTGGAATTGCTGTTGTTGTTGCTGTTGGTGGTGGTGTTGTTGGAGATTGAAGTCTCTGGTGTGGAAAGCCGGTGGGAGAGAATTATGGCCAAGCCCTGATGCACTTCCTGGATCCATTCCTAATCTCCAAATTTTCTCCAAGAAAAATGAAAAACCCTAAAATTTATGAGTAAGTTAAGAACGTGTAGCGGTCAGTTTTGTCCTGTTTCGTTGCTGTAGTGGAATAAAAGGATAGAAATATAAGCTTAATTGCTTCTAGAATCAAGAAATTATTGATTTTTTAGGCAATTAAGGGCTAGCATGAATCAAAATGATGGAGATCATGATGGATAAACATATAGTTAGGGGTTTAGTGTAGGGTTTAAGAAAGTAATTAGGGTTAATGAAGAATTAGGGAAGGGAAATGGGGTTAGCTAGGGTTTGGAGGAAGCAAAATGGATAGAGATGAGAAGAAGGGGATTGATGTGATGGGATGTGGGTTAAGGTAAAGATGGCTTGCGTATATGGGCGGTTTATGAATGGACTAATCCCTTTGCTTTCTCTTTCATGTGTTTACTTCTAAGCTCTTTCATCCACAAAGATATGTTATTTAATCTATATCTAATCCGGTTTTTCTGGTCATCAAGATGGTCCTAATCTCTTTTACAACCACACAGAAATAAGATAATCATTTGTAATTTGTCCTTTTCCCTCCTGTTCTGATAAATTGCCATTTGTTTCTTGGAGATTAGCGATGCTTAATTGATGGCAAAGACTTGAAGTCAATGACAGGTAATGTTCAAACACTCTAAATGGAGCAAGAGATATCATTGAATCAAGAAGCTAAATCGAGCAACAAAAACCTAATTTTTAAAATTTCATATCCAATACTCCTACGAACTAGACGAAGTTGATGAAAGAGACTAAGAGAGTCAAAGCCCTCTAGACCTATATTATCTGTCTAAGGTCTGGTACCATGCATAATTGAGTTAAGGTAATCTATGAGTAGCTTTCTATGTTTGGTTGTAAAGTGACCTTTTCTTGTACAAACAATAAGTTTGTTGTTCGATAATAAATTGTAATGCGCGTGTGCGCCGTGTATATTCCTAATCACATTTTCTTCTGATACTTTCCGTTAAGAATAGTTGAGCTGGTGTGGGTGGGTGAGGGAGGGAGAAACGACGCGGATGCAGCGCTGACATTAGAGAGACACAGACAGAGAAAAAGACAGACTCAACAGCCCGTAACAAGCCAGAGAAAACCCCTCTATCCGAAGTTCGATATTATAGATATATTTCAGTGTCGTAAAAGACGAGAATCGAATTTAATTAATAAAGAAATGGAATAAGAATTAATCAGAAATTTAATCAGTCCCGTGAATTACAAAACAGGAATAATCGATAATTAATCATGATTAATAACCGATTTTCAGAACAATTAATATATTTATGTGACCAGCCTTAAGATCCTGTTAAGTTCTTCTGCTAATCTTACGGTACATTGGAGTACAGTATTTTGGGATAACATTGTACGTGAAAAGGACATTATGAATTTATGATTAATACATTACTAGCATCTTACATAGAGGCATACATGTGTCCCTTTTTCCTACAGTCTTGGTTTCTTCTTTTAGTTTCTCAAGCTAAGCATCGCTCGCATGACACTCTGGGGTGAAGTCCTATGCAATAAAGATGCCCTCTGTCGCCTCCCTCTTTCTCTCTTTCTTGACTTGATGAAATCTTAATTACTTGCATGCATCATGCTGCTTATATTTCTATATTCTAAGCATCCTCCACCCCCTCCCCACCAGCTATCACAATTCACAACTCCCTAGCAGTATTACTCATGCCTTATATTCGAGTTCTTGCTGGAGAGAAAAACCGCGCAATACTGGAATATAATGTAAGGGGGGCTACACCTAATGCCTTATTTTGAGTTCTTGCTAGAGAGAAAACGGAGATTACATAACCTAAATTCACAATCACTTACTCGACAAGTAAAGTGAAACTGCAAAAACATGAACTTTCAAATAATTAATTGCTCATATAAAAGGCTTGCAACTGAAACGATACAACATAATGATGGTGATGGAAAGGCGAAAACAAAACTAACTACAAAGTCAGCATCATTATCAGTGGCATACAAGTGTCTATGTGGGCACACATTCATTAAAAATTCAACTCTAATCACCATATAAAAAAAAAACTACAATCCAACAAGAGTTTTAGATCAGCTCAAAAGGATATATAAAATATAAAGAGGAACAGAAAGGAAAGGTTAATGAAGTCCCATGTGAAAGGGCACACAAAGCATGGGAATCTTATAAGCATATAATGCTGCTGCATGTTTCTCCTTTCTCACAAGCCCCCACTGTTTGCGCTATAACACTGCATCCTCATTTGCTTATCCTTCTGGGAATACTAGCTACTTGATCCAGGGATTTCATTATCTTAGCTTTCTAACTAAATTTTTCGATTATCTTGTATTATAATATTGACAGCCTGCATTATCTTCACGATAAAGACTAAGCTAACGACAAATATATTTGAGGCGCGCATGTGTATGATTCCGATCAATATGGATTATTGGACTGATTACTTAGCAGCTGTGTTTTATGTCTTAGTCATCTAATTAATGATTAATCTCTGCTTTAATTCTTGACTTTCTTCCTATACAGGTATTTGCTAAAACTAATTAACTCTGTTTACATAAAAGTATTATAGACACGCCAGATATGAACATGAATAGAACATTGATGTTGATAGTAAAAGACAGTAAATATTAAAACACAATATTTACGAAAATCTGAAATTCAGTAATCTTTCATCTAAATATCAGCCTGTACTAGATAGATCTGCTGTTATAATTAACTGTGAAACAGACCCCAACCTCGTATTTAAATAACCCTAATGAAGCTTAGAGTTGATTGATAGTTGTGTATAACATACTTAACAGCAAGATTCTTATGACAAAAAAAAACAGCAAGATTCTCAACTCTTCTGGTATCTCCATATGTACAAGCTCCCATTTATAGGGGAACAAATTATTATATTAACCACGGTTTTCAGATTAAAGAAAATATCCAGAAGTACATTATTTGCTTAGTACTTTATTTGTATTGGTTGAAATTTAAGCTAACATATTCCTGTTTTTTTATTAAGTACTTGAGGTTCTTGGTGAGTATAGGTTGGCATAGTTGTCCTTTCAATTGAGTGCTAAAGACAAATTTAGAGCAATTTATATACTCCTCGGACTAATTTTATCGTAAAGGTTAAGCTTGAAGTCAACAAATTTAAACAGTCCCGTAATGAGTTTAGAAGGGAAACGGAGGTGGAATCTTATACGAAAATTGATTTAGCATCATATTATTCATTTCTTTGCTTATTATTACAAGATCGAGAGCATTTTGCATTGGGTAAAGACACACGATATTACCCATTGACTTTGCAACTGATTAAATAAGAAAACTCTACGATTATAGGGTCCATATCAACAGTGTACAAGAAAATTGTAGTTTATATAGAAATAGGTAAATGAACTGGACAAGAGACCAATTACAGCTGGTTACTCTTGTGCAGCTTTGCAAAGTTGCATATTACAAAAATTCTCTCATAATGGCAGACAAAAAAGACAGGATACCGGCTTCGGAGAACATTATATTTGCAAGTCAAATGAGGTTAATGCGGTTAACTTTCAACATATCCAGGTTCTGAAATCAAAGAAAGAAGTTGTTGGGCTATTTCACTATTAAAGCCTAGGGTAGCCATTACCTTGTGACCAGGTGATTCTTCTTCAGACCATATTCCAAGAAGCTGATGTACTGTGGTGACTTCCCCATCTTCACCTGCATTTTATAGAAGGATGTTAAATTCCAGTTTGATAATACATTGAGTCAGGGAGTACACGAAATCCCTTTCTAATGTTATCTAATCTGCTTATCATATCATCTAGGCAAAAGTCACAAAACTATCTATAGTGAAATTTTGATGAAGAAAAACAAAAGTCCAAGAATTATTTATTAGCTAAAAGCAATGAACAGTTATAAGTGTCCAGTTAAACAAAGTTCAGTACAATAAATAAGGGCAATATACACCTTAAATTTCAAACAAAAGTTTGTGAAATTTCTAAGAGCCAGATAATGTATATAGCAAATACCCACTAGTTGAAGTAGGTCCTATACTCCTATGATAGATCTCAGTATCTCACACTGCATATCTAAGTTGTTGGCAGGAATTTGGGGAACTTAGCTCAGCCACAAAACTGTGACATGTGTAGCGGTAACGGTGCGGTGCTTCCAACAGTTTGATAGAAGCAGGTAGAATAACTAGTTTGTCATCAGGAATAAATGCCAACATCTGGGGGTTCTACTTGCTACAACTGCCCTTTGGAATGTTTTTATAGCTGTTAAGGTTTGATAGGGTTAGGGATTTTCCCGGTCTGAGTTATCATATTGTTCAAGGAACCGTAGAAATAGAAATCAGAGTTACATGTTACAATGCCATTAGATGTAAAAGTAGTCGGTGCACTCGAGAAAAGATTCAAGGGAAGGTGAAGAGCCTATATGTGGGATAAATTATGCATACTCGATATCCAACTATTTCTTCATATATTTCTACAAAGTAGTACGTTAACTAAAAGTACCTTATAAGAGACAAAAGAAATGAACAGCTCCTGCCCGCTTAAAAGAAATAATTCAAACACCGGCAAGTAAACTTAAAACAACTCCAAGAAGGTGAAGTTAATACTTACCAGATTTTAGCTTTTGCTCAATAGCCCAGTCAAGTGCCCTCTGAGCTTCTTCGGTTAGAGGAGGATGCTCAGGACTGAAGAAGTACATATCGGCTTTTCCAAGCAACTTCACAATTTCTTCCCGCACTTTCATAAGTGTTATGCCATTTGCTCGCAAAATTTTTGAAGCCTGATTTGTTCCTTGAGAATTAAAAAAATTGTAATTCAATTACACTCATCTGGATGATATTTATATTCAAATGCCAATAGCAAAAGACCCAATCTGCAGATATGCATTAATTAAAACGTGGGAGAAATACTACTGATTCCACATATATAGAAACTTGGATGCAATAGGCCAATAGCTTAAGTTAGCATTCATGATACGTGTTCAGCCCTGTCAAAATGATCCCTTTTTTAGGCCCAAATTTTTTCAGAATGTGATGAGAAACCTACAATCGGGAACATTTATGTTAAATGCTCGCATTTCCGCATTCAACCAAATTGTGGCATGTCAGTTTATCAGGCTTAAAAGCCATTTTAGAAAGAAAAAAAATCTGAAAAGTTCTGTCCCCACCACAGCAGACTTCATAGCCAATTGGCCAAAAACCCATAATAGAACTTAACACAGAAGAGGCTCACATTACAACAGACTAACAAACACACAAACTTCTTCCCACGAAACATTATAACCACTCTCTTTTCTATAATTATCCTAGCAATCGGAAAGGGGGAAGATATACGGCAAAGCCCACACACGAGAATATACACATTCACTAAATATCATGGTATCTGAATACAATACTTAGGTGAACTAGGCAGCACTGCCATAAAGGTCATATGTTGGTAATGTTCGCTCATTGGTGCAGCTGATAAGCACCTCAGAGATCATGAGGAAAAAAAAAGGGTAACATTTAAGTTACATACTGTGGCATTCTTCTATTTAACAACATGGTAACCTGTCCATCTAGCACGATTAAAATTTAAAAGTCAAATTCGATTACTTCTCTCTAATAAAATCAGTCTTATGCAGCCAAAATCTGGAAATTTTGAGGTAGCAGTAAAGTAAATACATTGGTGTCTCCACTTCGCCACCATGTCCATGAGGCAACATTAATACATGATAACTAAGTGATCTCTTTCAATCTTCATGTCCATAATAAAATTTTAAAGGCCTAAATGAATACCAACAATACTACCAAAATATTACCAAGCTAACAATAGCAGCAGCAACACACTAATTAACAATGTGCATCAGCAAAGAGAAAATCCAACTATCCAAGTAACTAAATTTAACAACCGTATACATATACACAAATATAGACCAACCCTCAATCAAAATGCCCATAAGAAGTGCTTCTGTCCCAGTATTCGGATACTTCAGTTTCCTTGCTTCCAATTCACCCATAGCAAAAGACTTAATCGCCTTCGAAGACCACCTACATTCCACTCAACTAACTTCAACCAAACCTTTCCCAAAAAACCCAACAGAAAAATTTCAAGAAAACCAAATACAATCAAAACTCACTTGGGAACCTTAACAGCAGATGAAACCCCATCTGATTTCCTGCACAAAACATCATATAGATAAAAAATTAAGGCCTAATTACCACCAGTTTACCTAACACGCAATCATAAAATCAAAAAGGGTGCAATAAAAACTTACTTAGTTGGAAGACTAGACACCACAGTAGCAGTAATGGGTGATTGCTTTAAAGTTAGTGGCCTTAAATTTGAGGAGTGGAGAGAGAGCTTTGTTGTGCCTAGCCATGAGTTCTTTAAGCTATGGGGTTTGAGACTTTGGGTCAATGTGGGTGAAAACGGGTCGAATTTTGTGCAATCTGGTCGGGAGAATCGGGTTGCATTAGAGGTTTTACAGAAGGATTGAGTTGCAGCCATTTTTGAGAATAAAAATGACTTCTTGGTGCGGAGAGCTCTATGGATAGAAGTCGCAGCAAATGTAACTGGTAAAACGACGTCGTATTATGATATTGCATTAAGTTGCAATTTGTAAAGTAATTTTGTAAATTAATATTATTTTTTTCAGATTTTATATAATAAAAATAGTTTATGTTTTACCATTGATAAAATAATAAATTCTATATAATAATGTTCTTCTTACTTGGAATAATTAACTTATCGTATTTGGGCTGTCTCTTTATGAAATGGGCAAACCTTCTTCATTGTAGTGAGTGGACTTGTAGTTCGGTCATCAATCCAGCCCAAAGTTCAATTGGCCCGTGATGCCAGAAAAATCAAAGTAAAAATAAATAATTCAATTAAATAAAATATATACATATATTATATTTTGAGCAATGCTAGGGACCCCAAAATTTGTCCCAAATTATTTTCCCAAATGACGTGGCAAACACATGGCGGAATTTGGTTGGGTGGTTTATGTGCATACAGGGGGTCCCATTATTTATTAGTATGAGTATAACCAATCACAACTTGCCACATAGATTTGGGAAAAAATTTTGGGAACAAAATTTGGGGTACTTAGCATTTTCCTTATATTTTCTTGACATGAGAGATAGCGGTAGCGCCGTAGCATGCGAAGCACCTAGATCAGTAGTAGGGGTGGCAATCGTTTCGTTTCGTATACTTTCGTTTCGTGTATTTTCGTGTTTCGTGTACTCGAAGGTGAAACCCGTATCCGCCCGTTATTAATTTCGTGTACCTAATATGAAACCCGTATCCGATCCGAATCGTTTCGTGTATATTTCGTGTACTTTTCGTGTATATTATATATAAAAAATATTAATATATTTTTTAATCAAAAATTGGATTTAATATATATTTTCCTTTATAATTTATTAAATGTGAATGATATATTTATACTTGTATACAATTTTCTATAAATTTGTTAATGTATCTACAATATATATCCACACATACATATAAATATATACTTTTTACTCAATTATATATTTAATATATCATAACATATATATAATAAATATTATCTACAAATATTTCGTGTACTTTCGTGTATTTCGTGTACCCCAAATGAAAACCCATATCCGACACGAAATCTATCGTGTAATTTCGTGTTCGTGTACTTTCGTGTTTCGTGTATCGAAAATCAAAACTCATATCCATTTTTTTCGTGTCGTTTCGTTTCGTGTTAGCGTGTCACGTGTCAAATTGCCAGGCCTAATCAGTAGTACAAGTGGTAGATCTGTATTCTGCCGAAAAATTAGATTAGTTATATGGGGCTGTTTTAGTAAATTAGGCCTATATATTGGACCCAGATATAATCCTTAAAAATGGGCCTCCTTTAATATCTTAGATGTGCCATTTAGGTATAAGTTGGTCCATAATTAGATGTGCAGGCTCAGGTCCATCCAATGTCAACTTATTTCCCATGTTTAGAAGATCTAAAAGTAACTGCCTCCCAAATATTTTAAATTAATTATTGTTAGGTTGTTGCTCATGAAACTTAAAAAACATGTTTGGCCAAGAGCATTCAATTAATTTATTTACATAAATAAATATTTATTGTTTGATTGAAAATATTTTTATGTAAAACAAATTTAAATCTTAAAAATATAATGAGTAAAACGGGCGTGATCATATAGAATTTTCAATATAGTATGCTATGGAATCTCTTACAAATATATCACGAACATGTAGATATTCAACAAATATAACTAAATCAACATGAAGATGTTTATTATATTTAAAAATAAAAGAAATGTGTCATGGAACTCAACATTTTTTACATAATTTTTATTTATAATATATATTAATAATTTTTAATTCAGAATTTTACATGGTTTTTGATACCCTCCACAGAAAATTACTCAATTAAGTTGGTGAGCACAAGTTTTAAAAAAAAAAGAGTTGGTGAACACAGATTAGCTGTAATATTAGATGCCATGTGATTAATATGACCCTACATGTCATTTCTTGATGAATAAATTATTAGTCATTTCATCAGGTAGGTAAAACACATGGATATTGTTGGTTAGTACCTTCGAGGCTGCAGCAAACAAAATACAGTAACGATGGATTAGATTCTAAAACACGAGTAATTAGAATGAATTAATTGGTACAATAAACCAGTTTGTGGTTTGGAGTCACGTTGAGTAAAGGCTCACTGGTCCATTGTCATGTGCAATTTCTTGTCAGGAATGGATCGCACTGTACACTGTTACGTTCATGTTTCGCTCTCTTCAAAAAAAAGGGTTCAAGGTTCGCTTCTAATCCCATAATCAATGCATTAATACCCCGATAATAGCGCATGAGATCTTCAAAATCTTGGGGTCGTTTGGTTCGAAGAGTGGTATCGGGTTGGAATGAGGAATCGGGTTAAGCTGGTATGAGTTTGAGGTATCATATATGATATCATGTGTTTGGTTGAATGCTGGAATCAATATATGCAATTTTTGTAAAAAATAAGTTATTAATTTATATTAATTGAAAAAATTAATAAAATTATTATTGTTATATATTTTTGCATCATTGATTTAATTTTGTATAAAACATTAATATTTGATTACTTAAATAGAGACAGAAAAATCAAAAATGAATGGATACTCATACCTCCATCTCATACCCACCTCCCCACCTAGGTATCAAAAACTCATACCTTGGGGGTTTAAGGTATGGGTTTGAGATTATATTTTTACCAACCAAACACCAGGTATGGGTTTGGAATGGACAAACCCCATACCTGATTCCACATACCCATCAAACGACCCCTCTAGACTTATAAATTATTTTTTATACATAAAGTTAAATAGCAAGAAGTGATGATAGCTCAAGTGATAATTCTCATATACTTCCCATTTTAGTTGTGACTTTTGGTTTTGTGCCGGTCAAATTGACCAAAATTTAACTAAAATTTATTAATATTTTATCAATTTAAAAAGTAAAAAATATATGTCACCAGAAATAATTTTTAATCTATTTTAAGATGTAATTTTTAATTTTTTAAAATAATGAAAGAATGATTTATAATCTCTGATCAAAGATTAGTCAATTTGACCAACAAAAATAGAAATGGGACAACTAAAATGGGACGGAGGGAGTACCAATTTTAATCATAAAATTATGTGCATGTTTGTACACAATGAATTTCACAAAAAGTTGATTTTTACTTCTTTTTTTTTTTACATGTCTGTGCAGAAAATTTGGAACACGTTTAAAAAATTCATGAAGTTGAAAATTAAAATTGCTAGCTTTTTTATATACACTTACTTATTTTCGATATTTTTTTATAAATAATACTCTACTTCTTTGTATTTACCAAATATTTTAAATGAAATTATTTCAATATTTAAATAACTTGTGAATTATATTTATTTAAAACTTTTATAAGATCACAAATCCCGACACTTTAATAATTTATAGACCATAATATAAAACTATCACTTAAATTTTATTTTTACTTTTAAATAATAAATAATTTGTTTTTAAATTTATTCAAACACACTTTCGATAACCGTACGTTGTCCGGCCCGGATATATTTCCGGCCTCCGATTTCCCACTTTTGGTGTACCGAGTTGTTAGATTTCAAAAGGCTGTTCATACACATGCTCCGCACCGAGATAATGCGATTAAAAAATAAGACTTTTCATAGACATTGAGAAAAACATGAATTATATTATAAAATTAAAGTTCAGTGCAGTGCATGCCGCATGCGAGAAGTTGATACTCGTACATGGTAACCCATGCCTGCACGACTACGATATACAACTACAAGTCAACTATACTCAGATCCTGCAAGCTTGTAAGTTGTAGCTGCTGCTTATATTTTTCTGGCCCCGATTCGGGTACATGCATGTACTCATGCCGTATCGTATAATTAATTATTTTATGAACCTCTGCATGCCACGCTTCTGTAGTATACATCTTAGATTTGTAGTATATCGTCGAATAATTAGATGAGTTTAAGCGACGAGTTTGGTGATGGAAGCTGGTAAAATGTTGTAATCGGCATTTACGAGAAAAGAAAAAAGGAGCTATTTTTATTTGATAAGGAGCCTACGTCGTCTCAATATTTGATTATTTTGATAGCTTTAAGGAAAATTGTCATGATGTTGATTTCATGTCAACTTCAAATCTTTTGTTCGGTAAACTTGGAAGAAACCCTAAGCTGCATCCTTTTTTTTCATTTTTAGACTGATGCAGATGAAACAGAATTATTTTACCCAAAAGGAAATTGAACTCAGCTAAAGTGTGAAAAATACTGCTATCTTAAGAACATTATCATTTTGTATAGTTCGAAAATTTACTACTTTATCAATATTTAGTTATAATCGTCAAAGACAGCAACTTATATATATATAGTGATATTCTTTTCTTTTGTCATATACAGTGATCTTTCTTCGTACACGCATATATTATATCACTGATATTGAAAATATTTGAGTTTATAATAAATTTTATACTTATATTTTTTTTTAATAAATAATAATCAATCTTAAACTAATTATTTTATAATTTTAATTCTTATATATTTAATATAGATTTCATATCTGAAATAATATAATATTATATATTTAATATTCTAATACTATAATATATATTTAAATTATATATTTAATATTATGTTATTATGTTGTATTATATTTAAAATCAAATCTGAAAAATCAGGATTCAAAATCCAGAAATACAGTTTTTATCCGCTTATTTTATCATCTCTTGCAATATTTAATTTAATCACTTCGGGTGATGATTGACTCATGCTCTCATAGGTATTGTTTGACTTAGAGTTCACGTTATGGCAATCTTTCCATTGATACTTTTGTTTTGCAATTAATAACCTGATCCAGATTCGCAAGATATATTCGATTTTATATTATCATAAGATGATTTTGTCCCACATTTTGAGTCACGTTTAGAAGGTAATTATCACAAATTTGGCGCCATGATTTGGACCGCAAAGCCAAAATGTAGAAGCTGACCCATAGCCGACCGACACGTGGACCCCTTCCAGTTTGCCAAAGGACGGAACTTGACATATCAATTTTATTGGTTGAAAAAGAAAATGTGAAAATTCTGAAATTTACCACTGTGAAATTTATATAATGGCTCCATTGGTTTAAATATTTTTTTATAAATATGTAATTTATTAATTTTGACAAAAATATATAAATGTGTATTTGTTTCGAAAATAAATAATTTATTTATACAAATACACAATATTGAAATATCCTAAAAGGTGTTATGTAAATAGAACATTTTTACAAAATAATTATTATTTTCATTAAAAAGCATTCGAACATATCCTATATATCGAAGTATACTTCTTAAACGGTCAACAACTAGCGATTTTTCTTCGTGTTCGATTTTTTTTTTTTTTTTGAGAGAACTTCATGTTCGATTAGAAACTCAATATCGTCAATTATGTAATTAGAATTTTACATGCATGTGATTTTGTCTTTAATAAAAACATAAACTTTGTAATTAGAATTGAACGTACATATTTAGCAGGTGTTTGGATGAGTTTAAAATAAATGCTTATCGCTTAAAACAAAAAAGTGGAGTAGAAGTTAAAAACAAATTCAGACTTATAAGTGATTAAAATGTTTGGGAAATAAGTAAAAGTCATGAAATAGAAACTAGTATTCCTAGGGGCTGTTTGGCGATGGCTTAAAAGCCGGCTTCTGGGTTTATAAGTTAGAAGCACTTATTTCGTATCGTTTGTGTAAAAAGTCAAGAAATACTTATAAAAAGCTAGGAATGCTAGCTTTTGTTTCAAAACTTCTACTTATTTTCCAAACACTTTAATAATTTATAAGTCTTAACTTGCTTCTAAATTCTACTCCACTTTTTTATTTTAAGTAAGAAGCACTTATTTTAAATTCACTCAAACGGTCCCCTAATTTTTTTTAAGTATTTCTCGACTTATTACACAAATGACACGAATAAGTGTTTTTAAATTATAAACCCATGCTTGGGGGTTAAAAGTGTTTGTCAAACACCACCTTAATAAGTTAATATAAATGTATATCACCTTTGTCCCAACTAAGTCCTTTTTTTATCCACCCATTTCTATCTCATATCAGAATTAAACAAAAACAATTTAGTAGAAATATATCTAAATATGGTTAAAAAGTTATTTGTATTTTTTATACAATAGATAGTACTCCCTCTGTCCCATTTAATTCTATACGTTTCTTTTTCACTGCTCGACACGCACTTCAGTGCTCTTGTAAAATATAGTTCTATAATTTATTTTTAAAATTTTCTTTTTCTGAATAAAAATATAACATTCAAACTTTTATTCAGAAAAGAAAAATCTTAAAAATAAATTATAGAACTATGTAAAACAGGAGCATTAAAGTCCGTGCCGCGTCCCCGTCCCCCAATGTATACAACTCAGGGGGACGGAGGGAGTACAAATTAGTTGAAGTAATTTTGTGAATGATACTCCCTCCGTCCCACCCATTTGTTTACATTGGGTTTGGGCACGGAGGTTAAAAAATATGTATAAAGTAGTGAAAAAGAGGAAGAAAAGTGGGTGAAGTGGTGGGACCCATCGATTTTTAATATATAAAAGAGAGATAGTGGAGTAAAAGTGGTGTGAAAAGGAAGAAAAAATGATAAAGTGGTGGGACCCATTAACTATTTTGGAAAAGTTTTGTAATGTAAAGAATTGGGTGGGACGTCCAAAAAAGGAAACTGTAAAGAACCTGGTGGGACGGAGCGAGTATAAATTCTCCACAGAAATAATGTGAAAAGTAGGTGTCTTGTACCCGAATTCGGAGATGCCCTTGGACAAATAAACGATCTTGCGGCCTGAAATAAATGGGTACCTAGTCGGAGTTGGTGAGCTGATGTATACCACGTCAGAAGTAAAGGCAGAAACAATAAGCAAACATGCGATAGTGTTTCATGGCTCCCGGCACGTGAAAGGCGGACAATTAATTCAGAAAACAGAATTAAAATTGATGTCCAAAGGATACCAAATACTACGAATACATCGTCTTTTTTGAGAATTAACGGTTAATTGTTAACTGGTTGAATTATATGTTTTGAGTAGCTTATCGAAATAGATATTTTGACTAGCGAGTTGGATTAACAGTTTCTTGTAAATTTGTTTGATATATAACTATTTGATTATCTTTTTATAAAACATACCAAAATTCATAACACAAAAAACTTGTCAAAGTAGTTTTTTGAGTCTAAACCTTCATTTCAAACCGTTAACTATCAAATACTAACATTAACATATTGAAATGATCAAACTTTTAAAATGTCTCAAATCTCTAATTTTACGCCAAAATTCTAATTTCCAAGCACGGCCACCGCCCTAATGGTATAATCGTTAAGACTCTTAAATAAAAGATGTTTCATTGTATGTACTCCCGGCCCCCGTTCCAGGTTCTTTACGTTCACTAATGCACGTATTCTGAGTTTTCTATAAAATATAGTTATATAATTTTTTTGAATAAAAATTTAAACGTCAAATGTTTATTTAGAAAAAAAACTAAAAAAAAGAAAATGTTATGAAACTATATTTCATAACAACCTCAGAATGCGTGTCAAAAATTAACGCAAAGCTACCGAAAAAGAGGTAGTACTTCACTACGAAAAAATAGTGCCCGTTTTTTTTTTCCCGTATAATTATGTATTAAAATATATTAAAAAAATCAATTTCTTTAGTAAAACACTTTGAAGCGTTAAATTTTTCAAGCACCTCATTTTTATTTTTTTTGCGAGAAGTGAAAATTTTGAAGTTCTATAGAAAGATGATATTTTAGTTACTGACCTTACACCAGCTGGCAGCTGGCCAGCTGTGAAAGTGAAACCGACATGACCTGGACCCGCACCATTGTCGCAGTTAATTTAGAAAGATGGACGATGACTATGCAAGTTACCATTTTTATGTTATGCGCATAAAACCTGTTAGAATAATGTTTTTCGAAACTATATTTGTGTTTGATTAGTTTTGTA
Organism: Daucus carota subsp. sativus; assembly: GCF_001625215.2. NCBI lineage: Eukaryota > Viridiplantae > Streptophyta > Magnoliopsida > Apiales > Apiaceae > Daucus > Daucus carota. The sequence continues at coordinate 57,410,110 of NC_030382.2, forward strand.
GATCAAGTCGAGTTATGTATCCATTTTTTCCCCGTTTTTCTGACATGTTTTATCTTAGCCGGATTTGTGATGGTTGACCGGAATATCGATTTGAAATTAGGTCTGTTATAGATTCTTGATATAGATTTTCGATAGGTGTTCTTGATTGTATGTGTTTGTAAGTGTGTGATTTGATCTTCTACATTAATCTTTTTAGTTTTTTAACATGTTTTTAGGTGCATGTAATATTGTTGAGTGTTTCGATATCAATTTATTTTGAATTATGGCGTTGCTTTTATATATTATATTTGTTTGTATATTTATGTGCAAATTTTTTAAAATGCAAGTATTCAATTTTTTCGGTTAATTTTGGAAAGGAATATATCTTGATAAATATTCTTTATGAATATTTAATAACATTTATGATGGTCTTTATTTATCTTCTTAAGGTTTAAATTTTAAATTTTATGAATTCATAATTTATCATGATTGTATGATTTTTAGGCAATAATTTAATTTTAATTTGGACTGACTTTAATTACGGGATCTCTCTTATTGGCTGTTCTTTATTTATCTTTATTAGTTTTAATTGTATCAGTTACGTTTTAAATTGTGATTGAATAAATATTCTTTATGAATATTTAGTACCATTTATGGGGGTCATTATTGATGACATTTTATGCCTTTAATGGCTTTTAGTGCCATTTTTATGGCTTATTTTACCATTTTGATGGTCATTGCATTTAATATATTTAATTACGTGTTAAACTCTAAATTATTAAATTTTAATGTGTCTAACCAAAGGATTTTCCTTTGGTTAGATATTTATTAATAATTCTATATTATATATATATATATATATATATATATATATATATATATATTTCCTCTCTATTTTTTTATATATAAACTCTTTTGTTTTTGTTTTATTAGATTTTCTTGTATATTAATTTATATTTTGTTTGATTGTTTTTTCTCAGGATATTGTGGAAGCGAGCTGTATGGGTATTCTTTTCTCATTCATTTAAGCTTTATTGTCTAAACGTCCGGAGTTATGCTTGCATGGCTTTCGGTTAGATGATAAACTTTCTTGAAAGAAAGAAATCCCAGTTGCGGTTTATTGTATTTCGATACAATTCATCTACGATTATGTAGACCATACAAAAAAAAAAAAAAAAGATTAATTTTAAATTTCATATCTCAAATCCTCACAATACGATGAATTCTTTCTAAATAATTAAATATAAAATTTTAATTTAAAATTAAACTAATGAAACAGATATATCATAATAATAATTTTATTAATATTTTTGATTAACTACATTAGTAACTAATTTTTCAAAAAATTTAATATATTGATTGCAACATATAGTTAAACACGTGATACCGAGTATCAAATATAATATTTTTAACCAGATTTTCTGTTCTAAGTATTAAATTTATGTATAGTCTTTACGATTTAAGTATGATGTTTTAAAATCATATGTAGGGTCTTTTTAGGGCATACACTAACAACTAATTTTGTTGGAAGTAGAAGACCTTTACTAGTCATGATTATTGTGCATACGTAAGGGTTCTTTAGCCAATTGAATACCTCCACCTATTCAAAAAATGGTTGTTAATATGTGCTCATGGACGCACACCAGAAAATCTGTTGTATGAATTATGTTAAGATTTTAAAATATACAAAATTCACTAAAAATTGCATAAAATTTATCATCTTATGAAGTTAAAAAAAAATTATTAACATTTAAATACCATAAAATTTAGTGAATTTAGACAATCTTAATCGAATATCATCAAGTATTTAAAGATAATTGATAATCCTTAATTGAGTATCGCTAACTTTTCCAGTATAGTTTTAAATCTTAATTAATTATACCATTATTTTGGTATATTTTTTAAAATCTAATTTAATTACGCCTAAAGAGTAAAGTTCTATTGAGACCATTTTTATTGGAGACCATGGAGACCACTTATGTTCTGGAATCAAAACACTATAAAATACATTATTTTGTGAAGTATGTTCAACAATATCATGTATTCATAAAAATCGTTGAATATCATCTATGTTTCATAAGTATATAATGTATGTTTTGCAAATTGAACAATGTCCTGCAAACTAAATATATTTCGTAGAATATAATATTTTGTAATGTTCTACATGCGAAACTTATATGATATTCAGGATTTTAAAGTGAAATAATAATTTTGTACAATATGATGTGCAAAACTATATATTTTGTAATGTTTTTATGCAATATTTCACTTGCAGAACATAAGTGGTCTACACAGTTGCGAATAAAAATGGTCTCGATAAAACTTTACTCAAATAATATAATCTTTTATTTTTGTTAGACCTGATTAAAGAATAAAAACGGTATGCTATCTCATCCTTTTTAATCTCAAAACCTACACCAAATCGAATTTTACAAGTAGGATATCTATTAAATATCGGATTTGACACAAACAATCCTACAAGGAAACTTTGATTTACCAAAATCCGGTGAAGATTTCATTGGATAACAACAATATTGTACGTACATTAATCTTAATTATTTAATTAGCTAATTAATCAACCACTTCTCTGCCGCCTCCACTCTCTATATATATCCAAAGGTTCGGACATAGAGAGTGAAACTAACGAAAGCGTGCTTTCGAGAAAAAACAACCCATCTTTAGTTGATCATAGTTCTTGAAGCTTAACTCAAGTTTCTGTATACTTGATCATCTGTTCTCGAAGAAGTTGAAGAAGATGGCTGCTTATTTAGATGAATATGTCATGCGAATGACCACTCCCAGGTTAGTCTCAAAACTAAATTTCTATGTTTCGATTTCAACCGGTTTCGGTTTCGATTTCGGATATAAATCAGTTAGAAAATCAGAGACCAAATTAATTGAATTTAACAGGATACTTGGTTTCAATTTTCAAACGATTATTCGAAAATTCGAACGAGTACTCGAATTTTATCAACAAGATTTAATTGATTTTCAATTTTTCCGATCATAGGTTTCTGTCGAAAACTAACTTTTTAACACTTTTGATCTTGTTGGCTTGTTGCAGGGTCAGGGTCGACAATGCTGGTTGTGCTAATGCCACTCGTGTTATGGTAAGCAATACCATCTAAGATTTAAGAAGCACCCAAGTTTTTATTTCTACACATGTGAAAATAAATTTGTTAAAAGGTCAATTTTTTGGGACTAATTTTCTCGTGTTTTTTCAAAGATTGACAGTGCAAGAAAACATGAAACTCTTCTAGAAGCAATTCAAGTTCTCACAGATCTGGACTTGTTGATCAAGAAAGCTTATATTTCTGCTGATGGAAAATGGTTCATGGATGGTAAGGTTAAGCATACTTAAGCAATCCTTTTGGTCAAATAATTTTATTTTTTCTGGATATTTTTACTGATCATGTTATGTAATTACAGTTTTTCATGTGACTGATTTGGATGGAAACAAGATAAGCGATGAGAGTGTGATCAACTACATCGAAAAGGTGATTCTCAATGTCTGATTCTTTTTTTTGTGTATCGTATTAATCAAAATTAGGATTTCTGGTTATTGAATTTGTGTTGCTTGTTCTGTTTTTACAGTCTCTAGGTAAAATCCATTGTGTTGATTCCAAAAGCATCGAGGGTTTAACAGCATTAGAGCTGACAGGAACAGATAGGGTCGGTTTACTCTCGGAGGTTTTTGCAGTCTTATCTGATCTGCAAGTTAATGTGGTTGAGTCTAAGGTGTGGACACACAATGGCAGAATTGCTTCTTTAATTTATGTTAAGGATTGTGATTCGGGGTTTACAATTGAGGATGAATTCAAGATTGATGGGGTTGAAGCGCGGTTGAGGAATGTGCTCAAGGGGGATACAGATATTAGAAGTGTTAAAACTTTGGTTTCTTTGGAAGTTACTCATACAGAAAGAAGACTTCATCAGATGATGTTTGCTGACCGTGATTATGAATGTAAACCGATAATGAGGACTAATGGCGATTCCCCAATTGTGATCATCCAAAACTTGGAGCGGGGTTATTCTGGCATCAATGTTTATTGTGAGGATCGACCTAAGCTCCTGTTTGATGTAGTCTGCACTTTAACTGATATGGATATCGTTGTCTTCCATGCGACTCTCAACACAACTGGGGACAGAGCTAATATGGTATATCTTTTTATCAGCATTTACAATTTTACAGTAATACCTTTTATGCAATGTAGTTTGATCTAATGTTAATTGTGTTTCAGGAATTCTTTGTTAGACATACAAATGGAACACTGATTAGCTCAGAAGTTGAAAGGCGATTCATTCTTTGCTTACGTGCTGCTATTGAAAGAAGAGCATCTGAGGTACTAGCTACTTTGTAATGTTCTGTTATAAATTCATTATATGATATCAGTCACTGTCAAATTTCCAATCTTCATCATTTGCTAACATGTTTTGTAATTTGTTAACAGGGCGTGCGGTTAGAGCTAAGTGCAGATGACAGACCAGGATTACTAGCTGATGTAATGAGAACCTTCAGAGAAGGCGGTCTCAATGTTACAAGGGCTGAGATCTCGACAACATGTGAAACAGCTCAAAACGTCTTCTATGTAACAGACGCGATAGGGAATGCTGCTGATACGAAGATTATTGAATCCGTCAGACAGAAAATCGGACATAGTAGGCTTAAAGTGAAGGAACTGCCTTTGATATATCATTGTAAGGCAGAAATGGATGATGAACCACCTTCTACTAGCTTTAGTGGGGCATTGCTGGTATCACTCGGGAGCCTAGTGAGAAGGAATCTACACTATTTGGGATTACTGATCAGGTCATATTCTTGAATGATTAGAGGCAACTTTGTTGGCAAATACTTTGCTTCAAGAGTGAGATTTTGTAAATAGATTAGGAAAAGATTAAAAGGGTGAGAACTGTTAATTGTGATAACAACTTGGAAATGTGGTACAACGAAAATAGTTATGAAAGTGTATTTAGCTTTACTAGATTAGGTAGGTTTCTAAAATCAGAAGAGATTACTTATGTCACCGAATCACCAATATATTACAAATTTGCATCTGTGAATAGCGGCCCTTGTTAATATAAATTTTGGTGGCTGACTTGTGAATATATTTTTCAAGATGGGTTATTTATTTATGTTAAATTTTTATATTTATTTAACATGTATATTGTTGAAAATGACACATGCATGAAATATACAAGTATATAGTATATATAAGATATCATATTGTAAGAGCATCTTCAAGAGACTCTCTAATTGAACTCTTAAGTGGAAAAGTAAGGAGTCATGTCCAAAATAGAGTCTCAAGAGACTCTTAAAGACTCTTTAAAAAGTTAAGAGCTCATCCTCTCTACTCTTTTTTAGAAGCCACAACTTGGTCCTTAACTTATTTTTATCAATAAAAAATTATTTTCCTCTAATTCATCCCCACTTTTGAATTTAGATCTTTGTTATAATGGAGCCCAACATAAATAGAATATGATATAAGGAAGAAATACAGTGAGTATTGTTAGAGTTCATACTCTTAACTTTTTAGTAAATTGCTAAGAGTTATATTTTTTATATTATATTTAGAAGCAAATTAGAATTATTTTTTTTTGACGAAAATGGAGATATATTAGACCGGACAATCAGCCAAAATACAATAAAAACTACGATCAAAATATAAATATGATTTACTTCACTTTTGTAATAAAGTAAAAACGAGTAACGGGAAATAGCTAGCCACGGAGGACTAGAAGTTGCATCTTTTTATAAACGTGAAAGCAAGTTCCACTTGAGGGAATATCAGAATATTTGTGTGCGTGTTATTTAACTCCTCTTTCATACATGTTTAATTCGCTGCATAATGCACCTTCAACAACTTTGTCTAGAAACAGAAATAAAGGTCTCTCTTGATATATACTGTGTCACAATAGAGAAATTGGAGTGTGTGACCGAATTTAAAAACTCAATTTTCGATATATAAATTAGAAGTATTTATCCATACCGCTTGAGTAAAAAATAAAAAATATTTATAGAAAGTTGAAAATATCAACTTTTATTTCATGGTTTCTACCTTTTTGTCAAACATAAATAAATATATAAATAACCGAATACAACATCTACATAATTATATAATATTTACCAAAAATACAAAATAATAATCATTATTTTGAAGATAGTTATTCTTCAACCAATTTATTTAAAAACATTTCACTGATTTGAATCTTAAAAATATTTCATACCTTAATCGGTATAGCCTGTCCCATATCATCCTTAATTTGCCGTTAAAACCAGGCTGGTAATAATCTTTTACAGCTGTGATCAGCCTATACTACCGAAATTTCACACCCCCCTATTTTATTAACTGATTTTGTTAATCAGTGTGTTCATTTTTAGTATTCCTTGTTACCGTAGACTGGGAACACAGAGGAAACATACAATCTAAAACATGAGCTTGATTATATATTGCATCGTTTAACTTAGCGTGTAGGCACATGTTAATTATTAAATTTAATATATTTAATTTGTTTTGAAAGACGGAGTTTTGTATATAAGAATTAAATATACCAAATATGATAGGTAGTGTGTACTCATTAAGACACCATAAAAAAACCATTATATATAAAGCTTAACAGACCACTAAAAATAATACTGATACGAAACAAAAAACCATCCGTGATCCTAAACATCCATCTACTGCACCGTGCAATCAGATTTCTTAAAGGACACGGTCTTACTAACCAAGTCAAAACCAACCAAATGATTCATCTGCAGCAAGTTTCCGAATACAGGGCCCCGAGCTGTACGTGCTGGTAGCAAAGAGAGGCAACCAACACCCTCTGCGACTTCTAGGATGGTGTTTGATGCATCCAATTCGACATCAGCTCCGCTAAAATGAAGCGTAACAGTCGGCACCTCCTTTTCGAATCCTTGATCCTTCTTGTAACACAAGCTGAAGTCGCTCAAGTCTCCTTGTGGCGGCTTTAGCGGTGGAGAAGATATACTAGCCTTGAATTCGTCTTCGATTTTTTGGTAGAAATCGCTTGGGAGGAAGGATAGTGTAGTACCCGAATCGATGATTATGTTGCCTTCATCCGCGTTAAGTTTATTCGAATAAATATTCGACTCGTATTTTATATATGCATTTCCGACACTAATGCTCTGGAGGTTGAGATAGTAAAATGTGTCGGGATCTTTGGTGTAAAACGGAGTCGAGACGACTCCGGGTCCCGACACAACTGCATTGCTTCCGAAACTGACTTTGCTAGTCACGTTTGCGCCCAACGGCACAAGACAATATGAAAATTTTGTGGTTATTGTGTCGCTCAACTGATTGACGAGTGACAGCTTGCCATTGCCGAGGCCGACAATGCCGGTTGTGAATTTGCCGAATGTGCCACCATTTGTGTGGCCACAGCCGAATGTAATATTCGGCAGAGTGACCGAATTGCCCGAAGTTGATTCGAATGTGAATGACTCCGAAGAAAGATCGCCCCTACTAAATGACTTGTCTCCGTACGAGGCCTCGTACCCACACTTGCTTTGGACACAAGAAGTTTGCGGATAAGATTCGCAAGCTTTCGATTGGCACGATTGGGTTTCGTAAGTCGAAGAATTACTCGGGTCGAATAAAGGGCTGTCTTGCTTGTAACATCTTATGCATGGCTTGCATTGCGTCCAGACCAAAGCGCTGCTGGTATCCGCCACTGCGAGGAGGTCTAGCGGTGGAGTACCGACGGAGATTTTCATGAGGTACGTGGAGGGGACGGGGGTGAGGGGAGATTGTATTGTTTGTTTGGATGAAGAGAGTTTGGGTGTGTACAAGTAAGTTGATCGAGCCTTTGCATGGCGAATTGAGTTTCGGAGATTTTCATAGTGAGTGTTTGATGGATTGAAGTATGGCGAAAACTGGGAATCGCGGTGGATCAAGTCGACACTCAAGCCGAAAGATTTGGCTTCTATGCAAGAACAGAAGAAGTTGAGAGTGATGATGAGAAAGAGAGTTTTAGTGGCCTCCATGATTTGAATTTTGCAAGAAAAGTGTGGGAAGTGAGGTTGTGGAGAAGTAGCAATTTAAAGGAAATGACAAGAGGAAATCATGGATTAATTGGTACTGTATGATCAGGGCGAGATTAATATTTCCTTTTCAAAGAAAAAAGCTGTTTAAAATTAATTACTCTAATTATTGTAAAGCATTCACATGATTAACTTATTTATGTGCAACTTTTTTTCTGCATATCATTCCATGTACTTATTTATTGATTTATTGATTGGATACTAATTTGTGCATGTAAGTGATGCATTTTCCTTTATTTTCTAATCATATTTAATTGATTAGTTGATGATTGTCCCGAGATTGCTTCGGAATTAATACAGGATTAGTATTTTGAATTTATCTATGTGCCTAGCTATATGCACAAGGACGAACAATATTGGATGTTTGGGTAGAACCCCTTATTATTTTTATTTTTTTAAAGTGGTAAAAAGTCTAGTTCGTGTAATGATCAGTATTCAAGAACTCTGATGTGATAAAGTGATAATTTTTCCGGTCTCAGAGATATCACTTTACAAGATTATATTGTATTAGGTTTCTGTAATATTTGGATGTTCTCCCTTGTTATTGAAGAATATCAGATACTTGCAGCTTCTAAGCTTGCAGTCGCCAGGATCGAATGCAAACAAACTTTTTGTACCAGCAGCTCATGCTCTCATATCTATATCTAGTTTAATATTTTTAAACTTTTTTTTAATAAAAAACTAACCATAAGTCATGGGTTACCGAAAGATTGCTTTCATTTTCATTATCATATTTTTAGTAACACATAAGTCATTAATAAGTCAAAATTACCAAAACAAATATTTTAAACTATAAACTTATTACATTCAGTCATGTTAAGTCAAAACATAGTTTGCAAGTATTTTTTATTGTTGCTTCCCTGAATTCCTTGCACTAGAAATGTTTTCGTGCAATGAGAACAATAATACAGTCATGCAGCCCAGAATTAAGCCCTGAATACTGAAGTTGTATAGCAAAGTTGTAGCCTGTAGGCGTAAATCCACAAGGAAACTCTATGATTTTTGCTTCCAAGCCTGACCTTTCAAAAGAGTCTTGAAAAAGACTTTCTTTCTTAAAAAGCACAACAATGTCTATCGAATTACTCTGTAAAAGTATAAAAAGATATCCCTGAAGTCTGATGAAGAAATGCACATCTTTCCCGTTTGTTTATTAGTATGTAATACGCGATGAAAGCTGCTCTAGTTTATCCGTTACTTCTAATTCTACTTCTATCTGCATTCGCTTCTCTGCTGCTCCTTAATTTCTCTGTGTCGTATGACAATCTTCTTATGCTTTCATCTACACATATCTTTCGATACTCTGTGTTCAACAGCATTATATTTGTCATTCTAGCCAGGAGTTTTCGGTCATCTGCTGGTGAAGCTGATGAGTTCTTACATTTTGCTGAATTGCTTAGTCAAGAAATGGAGGAGCAAACTGAAGGACGAGAGTATGCTAGTGAGGACAGCAGTGGTCATGGTTCGGATGATGATGACTCTCACTGTGGATCAGGCGGGTACGAGGATGACTATGAAGACGATAGTCATGACAGCGAGATGGGCTATATTGAGGATGATGACAATGAAACTGATAGTGACTTGGAGAACAAAGCTGAGGCATTCATCTCTAGGGTCATAGCAGGATGGAAGGAAGAACTAATGATGGATAAATTATTAAACTACAGTGAATATTGGAAAGATTGTAAAGACTAAAATGATGGTTAAGCTTCACAAAAGATGTGGAAACACAGACAATCTGCATTGTTAACTTGAATTATTTGAGAATCATGCAAGTTAATAAATTGCACAGTTAAATCTCGGAAACATTTTGAACTGCAGAAGAGATTGTGCCTATATCGTATATTCGTATATAACAAGTATACTAACTTGGCCACAAAAAAAAAAAAAAAAAAAAAAAAAAAAAAAAGGTATACTAGCAAACTCTATAGTTTTGTTCACTTGGAATGAAATTTAGTCCTAATGAAATGAATTTTTTACTTTAACATATGTTTTTTTTTGAAGGCATACTTTAACATATGTTGATTAGAAAAATGTTTATAAATTTTATTTCTTCAATCATTCCATTGTTTATTTGAACTAAAATTTTAATTCACATGTTTTGGAAATAAATATTCATTTCATTTCTACATGATATTTTCATACAATATCTATCACAAGAAATTTAAAGTCATTCATATATAATATATATTTTAAGATGAATTATTCATATTTAGTTAATATTATCTCATACTTTCTTCTTTTTTCATAAAATTTTTATATAATTTATATTTCATTCTCGGATTCTCCTCTTATTACATGCATCTAACTGAACAGTGAGTCCAGCGCACTCCCAATCCCAGCATTTTGTGATACTGTTTTGTTCCAGAGGCCAAACACTTGCACCATCAATTTGCCCCTGTTCCAGGTTTTTTAATGAATAAAGATTTGTTTGATTTGCAGGTTGGACTATTACGATGGAGATTCAAACTTAATAATATTATTGTATGTTTTGTTCAATGAAATAATTTGATTTTTCGGATTAAAGATTTGTTTAATTTGCGTGGTGGATAACAGTGATAGGAGATTGAATTTTAAAATATTATTATGTAGATGTAGTTTAACAAAACTATTTGATGATGGGTTAAATAGGATTATTTGATTTTAAAGGCTAAAAGCTTGTTTAATTTACAGGATGAATTATAATAAAGATCGAAATTTAGTAATAGTATTTTCCGAGGGTCGGTTCAATTAAATTATTTGATTTATTTTAGAATTTCTTATTTATTTAAAAATCTTCGATTGATTTCAATTAAATTTTAAAATATATTTTATCGATTAGTAATCGTTCTGAGTAAAAGTTTCTGATTTTCCGGAAAAAAAATCGATATCGATATGATTATCAATAGATGGGTGGATGAACATATTAGTCCTTCCATCCCAAATTACATGACCTCGTTGATTTTGGGCACACAGTTTAAGTTTCATTGACCGCATAGGTACATGACTTATTTTTAAAATTTTATTTTTCAAATAAAAATTAAAATATAAAATTTTCATTTATAAAAGAAAAAACAAAAAAATAAATTTCGGAAGTAGACGGTTAATGCACCTAAAGTTAGCTGAACTCATCTAATTTGGGATGGAGGTAGTAGTTCCGACGATTTCAATTTAAATTGATTTTTTTTTTGTAAGGTCAATTTAAATTGATTTATTATCTAATTTTCCTAGGGATGGACATTTACACCGCCCCGCTCGATCCCGACTTGATCCCCGCCCTGTTCGGGTCGGGGATTCGGGGAATTTTTCGGGGGCGGGGCGGGGTCGGGGATTGGTGTCTCACCGCCCCGATCCCGACCCCGATTATATATATATATATATATATAAAATATATATTTATATATATTATACTAAATATATTACTAGAAATAGATGAACTTTATAATATAATTAAAAGTAAAAAATAATCTTTATTTTTATTGATTGATTATAAATATATTGTAGTATAATATATTTTATTATTTAAATTGTTGTTTATTTATATTAGAAATCAATTTTAATATGATTTGATGTTGAAAATATAAGATAATATTAATTTTATTATTATATTAGGAGTTAGTAGTTTGTTTTTTAACTAGAAAGTATATTATATATTATAAAATTATTATTTTTTTATTAAAAAAAATTCCCCGAAATCCTGCGGGATCCCCGTTCGGGGAGGGGATCGGGGAGGAAAATAATCCCCGTTCGAGGTTCGGGACGGGATCGGGTAGTGGTATTAAATTCGGGGATCTGAATTGGGGATAGCACTCCCGCCCCCGAAGTGGCCCCGTGCCCATCCCTAAATTTCCCACAATACTTTGGTTGAAAATCCAAATTTTTACCTCACCCCTCCGCCGACCTCGTCCCATTTTCCGACGACTCCCTTCTGTAATTTTTGAACTGGGTATTCAAGAAAATCTCAATAGGAATTTTTATTATTCGTTTAAATAGAATTGATGGTGTACAAAGATATGAATGATGCTTCATCTGATTATCATGGTACTCTAAGAACTGAAACCCTTGTCACTGGATCAGTCCCTGACGTGGGTTTTTCTCCGGCGCCGGTGGTTTCTCCGGCAGGTGGGGATTCAACAGCTGCCACAGAGGATAGAGGTAAAAAATTTAACCCTTGTCAAATTATTAATTTTTACAGCTTTGAAATCTTGAAGTTCTTGTAAATTGGGGACAATTTTTGTGTATCATATGTTAGTATGTCATGTTATTCTAAGCCCGGGTGGTTCGAAACTTCGAAAAAAACGTGACTTAAATTTTAGTGTCTGTGTGGAATGAATTATAATTTATAATGAATGTATAAGATTTCAAGGGAGGTTATATGTAGATATTCGATTGTTATAGAAGATATTACTTGATGACCTGATTAAATTATGTTGTGATTTAGGGTTATGATTGTGATAGTTTGATCTATTTTCGAGATATAAGTGCAATTAGGTGTCTTTGTAAAGGCTGTTTTGTGTACATTGTAATTTTTGTACATAAGAGAGACTTGAATTGTAAGGCACATTGGTTTGTTTAGGATAGGTTTTACTCATTGAGTTATTGTGCTGCAGTTAAGGAGAGGTATTGTGAACAAAGAGAAGCTCTGCCAGGAGAGCCTCGATGTGTTATATGCGGGCGCTATGGTGAATATATATGTGATGAAACTGATGATGATGTTTGTAGTCTGGAATGTAAACAGTTACTTCTTTCTAAGATTAATAAATCAGAACAGTCAGACACTGTTCCACCTCCCGCTAGACTACCCACATCTGATGAATGTTATTATGTAAGAGATACTGGCACCAAAGCGGACTGCCAGTCTTTGGAAGAGAACCAGACTGAATTGCTTAGACTAAAGCTTGATATTTCTGTGAAAGGGAACTGCGTACCTGCTCCTATATTGTCCTTTGCTTCTTGCAACATTCCTCGTAAACTTCTGGAAAATATAGAAGTTGCGGGATATGAAATGCCAACCCCTGTCCAAATGCAAGCAATCCCGATTGCTTTAAAGGGTCAAAGCCTTCTTGTCTCAGCTGAGACAGGTTCGGGGAAAACTGCATCCTATATGATTCCTGTTGTGTCTTATTGTGCTCAGTTTAAACATGAGCAGTCTTCAAAGATGAAAAAACCATCAGCAATGGTTCTTGCCCCAACCAGGGAACTCTGCATACAGGTGGAGGAACAAGCCAAGTTGCTTGGAAAGGGACTGCCTTTTAAGACGGCTCTTGTTGTTGGTGGTGATCCCATGGCGAGACAACTTTATCGCATCCAGGAGGGTGTGTCTCTGATTGTAGGAACCCCCGGTAGGCTAATAGATCTTTTAACTAAGCATGATATGGAATTGGATAGTGTTTCTATGTTGGTCCTTGATGAAGTGGATTGCATGCTTCAGAAGGGCTTCCATGAGCAGGTGATGCAAATATATAGAGCTCTATCACAACCCCAAGTTTTAATGTATTCAGCAACAATCTCGAGGGAAGTTGAGAAATTGGCAAGGTTAATGACAAATGATTTGGTTATAGCCACTGTCGGAAAACCTGGCAATCAAAATTCTTCTGTAAAACAGGTAACAATCTGGGTGGAATCAAAGCAAAAGAAGAAAAAACTTTTTGACATATTGACAAGCCAGCAGCACTTCTTGCCGCCCGCAGTAGTTTTTGTTGGTTCAAGACTTGGTGCGGATCTCCTTTCTGAAGCAATAACAGCCACTACTGGAGTGAAAGCTCTATCAATACATGGAGAGAAGCCGATGAAGGATAGAAGACAAATTTTAAAGTCATTTCTGATGGGTGAGGTACCTGTGCTTGTGGCCACCAGCATTTTGGGTCGAGGAGTAAATCTCTTCGGTGTAAGACAGGTTATTATGTTTGATATGCCAAATTCCATTAAGGAGTATATTCACCAGATTGGAAGGACATCGCGGATGGGAGAGGAGGGTACATCAATAGTTTTCATAAACGAGGAAGACAAAAAGATATTTCCTGAGTTGGTTGAATTCTTAAAATCTTCTGGGGCTCCTATCCCAAGAGAGCTGGCTAATTCGCGGTACATGATGAGATCTTTCTCATCTAGTTCGGGAAACAAGAAGAGGAAGCATGGTCTCTGAGGTTTACAACTTCTGATTGTTGTTTACATTAAAGACGTCATAGAAAGGAATATATAGTATCTGATGCAAGTTTTAGCATGGTAACTTTAGCTTTATGTTTTAATCTTGAATTGAGTAATGGAAACGTGATGGACTGACTATTTTTTTTAATTTCAAATTTTAACTTCGAATATGTCTTTTAGGTCTTCAGGAATGCAAATATTTGTCCGTCCTGAGTCATGGAGGCTGTCAGGTAGTTAAAAATATTAGTAGCTCTTTTTTCCCCTGCATATTTCAGATATTATGGGTCACCGAGATTCTTTAGTTGTATTAATTTGTATGTGACTTTTGTCAGCCATTTACTTTCCAGGATATGCCTCTATCAGAGCTAAAACGCAATAGCAGGATATTATCATTTTTAGTTAGGCTCATCACTGCCAGATGCTAGAGTATCATGTGTTAGAGAGACGCCTGTGTCAGAGGTAGAAAACAAGCACAGGGTAACTGTAGCTTTGGATAAGGCTTGTACTTGCTGGAAGAATGAGTATCATGTATATATATTCTAAACAGGTCAGAAATACATCCCAACATACTTTGTGTCGATAGGTTGGAATAGAACGGAGTAGTTGAGAATGGAACAAATAGAAACATTAATCTCGTCTTTATCTATATGTGTGCCCTTGTTACAATTCAGCAGATTATGCTATTTTGTCCCCTATCAGTTGTGCGATGCCAATATATTTTCAGTTGATAATTTTGGTTTTGAGCTGCATCATCTTGTCCACTCTCTGACTCCTATCTGTCAACATATTCTGTGTTGCTTGGTTCGAATGGAACGTTGTGGTTTGAGAATGTTAATTCCGATGCCGATTTTTATCTATATCTATATGCATGGCCTTTTTATATTTCAGCAAATGAGCAAATTTTGCTAGAATTCATTCATTTCATATCACTGGTGCAAAGCCATTTTATTCTCAAACTCTATATTTTCACTATCTTGATTTCAATCTGCAGCATCGCTCTCAATTCCTATCCGTCATTCTTCAATTCCATCATTATGTGTGCAAAGACTCTTAGTATATGATACCCCTATATGTTCCTCTAATATTCAAAAAAAAAATCAAAAGTTGATGTATTGAATCTTTAGTTCCCATTTATGTTGCTAAAATTTAGATTTTGAAGATGTCCATGAATATCTTCTGTTTGATTCAGCTACCCTAATTCAAAATCTTTAATATCCGTGTCCATGAATATCACCGTTAGTTTTGTAAAATGAAAAGAGTATTACTGGTACCTAAATCTGATTATTCTTATGAATTGGGCGCGAGATTTCCGCTGTGAAACTTCCATGCAAAATATTTCCTTTGCCTGGAAATTTCATTGCAACTTGCTGACTTGTAATGCAAGTGCAACTCATCATCATCATCCTTTTTACCAATAATAATTAATATTCAAATTATTCAACGGCAAAGTACTATATTATGGTTTTTTAATTATAACATATTATTATGTAGTAGTTCTTTAATAATATTTATGTCTAACAGCTTAAGTTTATATTATATCGACAACAGATTGCAGTTTGTACAAATATTAAGCCTCCAAAACAAATTATTTTGCAGAGCTGTGTTGAATAAAAATATATTTTAAAGACAGTCTGGTGAAAAAATAATAATTTTTTTGGGGGGGATAATTGCATTTCTCATTTCCACTTGCACAACACGAGCAATTCGAACACAACAATCTAGAAACTTTCTAACCGTGTCCGACTAAAAAACAAATTAAGTAGCTTCCTCTGTGAAAAATACAAGATTATATTGAAATATACTTAAGTAGTTTGATTTTTTAGCACATTTCTAAGTTTTTTTAACCGTCTAGTAAAACTTATTATTTTTAAAATTTCTTTTGCTGAATTACAATAGTAATCAGATATTTTTATTCAAAATCATAAAATTTAAAATATAATGATCCTTACTATATGATCAAAGGACTTAAAAAAATATGTCAAAAAGTCAAACGATCTATATTTTACTTAAAAATGTATGTCAGCAAGTCAAACCACCTATATTTGAAAACAGATAGATTACTGCATTATTTAAGAAACGGGTTTCCTATAAACTAAGCCAAACATCACTCAAGTCAATCAGATGCAATTATATTGGCAAACATGCTTTCCAGGGAACTTCTTTTCTGAATTCCTTGCACTCGTGGTTTTGTGCAGTGAGAACAGTAATACAAAGTTATACAGCCCCGTGTGTTTTTTGGACATTTGGCAATGAAGCCTTGAATTTTGAAGTTACATAGCAAAGTTGTAAGCATGCATGACACAACACACAACTAAGCCGTTTTTACTTAAAAGCTCTACCTCTTAAGACTTCTAAGAACAACTTACACCAAGTATAAAAGAATAACAACCCGAACGTCTGATAAGAAAGACAGACCTTACCTACTTGTTATCATATAATACAAGATGATGAGAGTATCTGTACTTCCGATGCTTCTGTTTCCAGTTCTGTGCGCGTTCATTTTGCTGCTGCTGCTAAATTTCTCCGTGATGTATGACAAACTTTTGATCTTTTCATATACAAGTATATTACGATATTCTGTGTTCAACGGTATCATATTTGCTATTCTAGTCAGGAGTTCTGGATCATCTGGTGGTGGAGTTGATGAATTATTACCCTGTCTTCAATTTTCTGACGGAATATCAGAGGAGCAAATTGAGGATATAGGGTATGCCAGTGAAGACGGTGAAACAGATGGTTCCAATGATTATGACTCTCACTGTGGCTCAAGTGGTTATGAGGAGGACAATGATGATATTCATAGTGACGGCGAGATAGACTCAGTTGAGGATCACGAAGAAACTGACAATGACTTGGAGAACAGAGTTGAGGCATTCATCTCTAAGGTTATACAAGGATGGAAGGAGGAACTATTGACTGAGAAAATGTCAGGAATTGATCTTTGATACTGATTTGTAAATGTTTTTGTGATTTTCTGTGTTCGTAGGCTAGGAGTGTATAAAAACAAAACAAGTAAGAAGCAGTGTTTGCTACTAGAGATTAGCAAGATAACAGATAGAATTGAGAGAATTCTAGAGAGTAGAGAAACTTGTAAAGAAAGCTAGGGTTTATAGTGTTAGAATAATAGTAGTATTATTCTTATAATTTAAGTGAATATAAACTTGAATGGTTGTGACTATTCGAATAGTGGTGTCTGTTGAAAGAATAGTAGTGTCTGTTGGAATATGAAAGGGTATCAAGTTTCTTTTCATAGTGTATATATATCTGATGGCCACAGATATTAGACATATCTTGAATACATACTGAAAACACAAACAATAGTCACAATACATACAATTCTCTTAGTTTTTAGTTCGCTGGTGTCTAAGAATTTGTAGTGCTTACGATTCTTATAACGTTAATCCGCTCAATCTTGGGAAGCCACTGCCATCTTTCCCTGAAGCACCGGTGGGGAGGCATAGTTGCTTTTAAGGACACTGTTTGCAAAACTGGGATCGGATTCTTTCTGCAACATACTTCATAATAAACAGGTTCTTTCTCTCTGTTGTAAACTACATCATAATTTGCATGATATATTATGTGTGTATATATGTGTAATACTTATGTTTACTTATAATTTTGTTTTTACATATTCATTTAGGGTCGCGCTCAAGAGAGAACCACTCCTTAAAATAGAACCATAGAACCACTAGGGTTCTACTGCAGAACCCTAAATTTTAAATAGATTTTTAGGATCTAAATCTAAAATACATGTTTTTTTCATCGTTGTGTGTGTTCAAAAATAATTTAAAAATATAATCCATAGATATTGACATTTTTTGTGAAGTTCTGCTGCAGAACCCCAACTAATACTTAAGTTCTGCTGCAGAACCCTTACTTAATAAGGTAAGGGTTCTATGGTTCTCTCTCTAATGGTTCTCTCTAGAACATGACCCATTTAATTTAATGTAATTAGGGTTATAACATATTTGCATCTAGAGTAAATATATGGTTCTGTTTTACTCTGTTCTTGTTCATCACTCTGTTTTATTTTATTCTTGTTTATATATTTTAATATACCACTTGTTAATATATTTTACACACTAATTTCCTAACAATCTTAAAAGCAACATATAGCTCTGAAGTTTGTTGAATAAATTCTAACCTAACAAAACATACACGATAACACATTATATCCTAGTCACTCGGAAGTAGGATCTTCAATGTATACGTTATCCCTGCTCCAAGCAGAGAATTTTTATCCGTGAAGACTCTTGGCTCAAGTTTGTTAAATATTCACTTCTATGTTGCCTACTGTAAGTGGTTCACACAATAGCCTATATATCTTGGTTGAGGATGTTAATCTCTTCTCCTGTCTTCCACTTCCATTTTGCACTTCCGAGTAGGTGATTTAATCTTAGCCCTAAAACAACTACTATAATCTGGAAAGTAGGGATCCTCACTTATTTCAGAAATTTATGAGCTACTCCCCCTGTCTTAATTTATTTGTCTTGTTGACTTTTTATGGTCAAATTGACCAAATTTTGACTGAAATTTACTTATATAAAATAATTAAAAAAAATTATGAAAAATATATTACTAGAATCCGCATCTATTCTACTTTAAAATGTTTTTTTTTTCGATTTTCAAGATCATGTAAGAATAATTACTAATTACCAGTCAGAGTTTGGTCAATTTGACCACAAAAAGTCAAACAAGACTAGAAAAATTGGGATGGAGGGAGTATAACTTTCAAGTACCAGATGTTCTAGAAAGGTTATATAAAAGAAGTTAGCTACAATAACACTTGAGATAGATATGGCAAAAACTGGTGTAGCTGCAAGATCTTGAGATAGAAAATATTGAAATTTAATGATTGGTAAAATTAAAAAAAAATGTACATGCATTTGAGAGGATATCAACAAAAAACACATGTGATGAAGGGAACAAGGTAAAAGCTATAGAAACTATGGCCCTGGTTGGAAGTTAGAGGTTTGAAGAGAAAGTAGAGGTTTGACCGAAGAGAATCATCTAATTTTGGTGTTTGATAGTTAGCGGATTGAAATAGCGGTTAGGACTCAAAAATCTAATTTTCAAAAACTACTTTAAGGAGCTTTCTCAATTAGAGGTTTGATATGTGTTTATTTGAGCTGCACAAAGCTACGTAAACAGCTAGTTACCAAACAGTTTCATGCAAAATAGTTAATTCAATCCTCTAGTCAAAATACCTAGCGCAATCAGTTAGTCAATACAGTTAATTCAATCCGCTAACAACTAACCGCTAATCCCTAATTGCCAAACACGGCGTATACACTCTACAACATCTCTATGCCCACCTGTATATTATCAGTTGCTTGATGTGTTCTTTTTATCCATACTGGTGTAATTTTTTTAAATCTTGAAAGCATAAATTTGTCTACGACACACCATATGGAACACCCACTCACCTTCCTAATACATAAATAAGTGAAGCAGGAGAGTCCGAAGACCACAAACAAAAACTGAAGGACAATATTGATTAAAGTGAAAAGTTACCAAAATCATGATAATCATTACCACAGAATATAACTAATTCTGACTGTTACCAGTTACATAGATACCGAGAAGACAAAAATGATGGTTAAGCCAGACAAAGGATTTTGAAACATAAACACTTATATGCAATCTTCTTTAAATTTTGAATATCATCAAAGTTATACAGTTTCTTCAAGGAAACAATTTGAACTACATAGAAGATACCAGCCAATATGGTATACACAAAAAAACAACAAGTACACTAACCGAGACCAGTTCCAGCATTTCTAGATACAGCATCTGCCTTGATTCTGGGAGGCCTGACTATGCGATCAATCAGCCCATATTCCAAAGCTTCTTGAGCATTAAACCGTTTCATCCGGCTTAAGTCGTTATAGATCTGTGTTTTGCAGAAAAATCACAAAACTTGTGATATTAGAGATAACAGTTATAGTAGCAAAATAATTTAGAGAAACATATTCACATGCTAAAAAACTGATTACTTTATCCAAATTTAAGAAATAATACCCTAAACTACTTGCCTCGAACAAATCAGGCAGCCTTGAGATGTAAAGAAAAAGATTTAGAAACAGACTAACAAAATATTGAAAAGTGCATTAATTACAGAGTCCATGTTCTAATTAAGGTTGTCAGGTCCTAATTGCTTTTCAATAGAATTCAAAGGTGGTAGTGTAACTACTGAGTTGTAGTTTTCAAATCATTATGGACCAGCTACAGTTATTATAAACAAAAAATGGACTCTGTCAATAAGATAGTAAGGAAACAATGACTTAAATAGCATCAACTATCTGGTCAGGCTTCTATAACACAAGGCCCCTATTAACATGTTCTAATACCATATTCTATTCAAGAATCAAAGGAGGCAAGGAGGGACGTCTATTTGCAAACTAATATAATTTCGCAATAATATCAAGAATACCTTCTCTTCAGGCTGGCCAGTCTTCTGAGACAGCTCTTTGAAAAGATAATTTCTAATCCTGAGAAGCTCATTTGCTTCATTGCGGATGTCATCAGCCTGCCATTATCACTAATTATTAAAATTTGATTACATGCCCGCATATAGGAGACATAGAACAACGGTGGTGGAAATACATATTCAATGTAACTAATCCTAAACAGCCAAGACATATTCAAACCTGACCACGAGCTGCCCCTGCAGGGGATTGTAACGCAACTCTTGAAAGAGGCATTGCATTGCGATTGCCCTTCATAATACAACAATAGAAGAGAAGAATTTAGTGATAGAGCTTATACAAAAGAATAAAAAAACACATATTCATTAGAACTTCGACAGCTTACGACTTGTCTATCTCATATGACAGTTAAGTGTATGATTTTGTTTGCTGAATATTGGATTAATTAAATTTTGTCAAATGTAAGTTGTAAAAACTATAGCATTTTAAAAAACAATTGGTAATGCTAACTCTAGGTTTTCACATTTCACAATCAGAAAAGGATATGACAGTTAAACAAGGACATTATACATCTCACAAGTATAAAAAATAATCCATCAACTCAATATGGATTTGCAGTCAGTACACAGGCAAAATGGATTAATCATCAGTGTGCACTAAATAGTGCCCGAGTAGTATTAGTGACACGTGATTATCTATAAGCTTTGAAAATATGAATGCAACATTACAAAAGTAAAACCCAAAGAAAATGGTTTTGAGACATATAGCTGTTAAAGAATCAAAAAATTAGAAGGATCTTGTGGTTTCAAATATAAAGATTATGTGCCATTTAACTGTTTAACCTGATCCCTTCGTTATCACAGAATAAATATTTCCTAGCTATATTCTATCCGCATTCAATCTAATACTGTGCTCTGAGGTAAGTACCTTTTCTCCAGCAGCAAGAAGAAAACCAGCCAGATTGTACGCGTAGCCCACACAGTGGGTACCAACAGGACTTTTCAAGCTTTGCATTGTGTCATATATAGCCATACTTGGCGTGAGCTGAAAAAGTACACAACAATCCAGCAAAGAGGTATAGAAAAAAAAAGAAGTTAATTTGTGACAAAATTTTAAATGTAAAGAAAGTGTGCAAATATTTTTAAATGTCACAAATAGATTAAGAATAACTCACATCTCCACCAGGACCATTGATGTACATATACATCATCTTGGAAGATTCGATACTATCGAGATATAACATGGTTGCCAGTATTTGGTTGCTAAATTCTTCGTCTATATTTTGCCCGATAAATATAACTCGTTCCCGGTACTGCAACAAGAGTTCAGTTTATAACTAAAAAACTACTAGTCACTTGCATAAGTTTATCGAATCATAACTATATCTTTAACATGGAGGAAAATATAATTCGTCTAAATTATTACTCACTCTGTCCCAGTGGGTTGTTTACATTTGGGACAGAGGACCAAGGACTCGCCACACATTTTAATGCTCTTATAAAGTATAGTTTCATAAATTATTTAATTTAGTTCTTTTTTGAATAAAAATTTAATGTAGCTTTTTATTCAAAAAAAACAAGGTTTTAAAAATAAGTTATGAAACTATACTTTATATACACCTTAAAATGCATGCCAAATAGTTAAAAAAAAACTGTAAAGAAATGAGAGGGAAGGAGGGAGTATTAATTTAGTTCCAGCAAAATATATAGACCACTGTTTATTTATCATGTGCAGTAACTATCTTAGCTTACAAGGTTTCTCAGGTCAGAGAGTAAGTTTTCATGCCATTACAACTTACCAGGGCATTCCATAGATCAACCCACTGCCAACTTCCCTCACCAGGTGTTCTGTAGGGCACTCTTGGTGTTCCTATGGGCATCATTCTAGCACGTGATCGATTTGCTTTACCATTACAAGTCCTGAAATCAAAGAATGTATACATATACATCTGAATTAGAGCCCTTCTATCCCCAGAGAATCCTCAAGTTCCAATAGTCATGATGATATCAGATATCAGATATCACAGTGACTTATTTGACATAATTGCTGTAAAACTTTAACAACAAACCAAAATCCGATACAATGGTTAACAAAACGCACTAAAAAGTTTCTTTACAATATTTCAAGGCTCAAAATTCAAACACGTGATGCTTAATAAGTTTTGAGTAATAAGCAATTTATTTGAAGTTAAGCGATACATGCCCTGAAATCATAAACTAAACAATTTACCAGATTACGGATGAGGTGAAATTATATACCAAAATCGAAAAAAGGGTCTGAAACACACCTTGATTCAATACTCTTATGCACCTTGTTATGAAATTCAACATTCAAATTAGGTCTTGATATTCCATAAGAAGCTGCCCAAGAATCAAGAAAACTCAAAAACAACACTATTTCAACCAACAACGAGACACCCATCAAATGAAATCCAGTAAAAAAGATAGAAATTGTAAAAGGGATACAAACTTGGAGATTGTAGCCTCAGACCCACAAAAACTTTGGTTGCACAGCTGCCAATAAGACAATATTATACACAATTGAACCAAGAATCTGTACAACAAGATGAAAGATAACATACATATACATGGTTTTAGAGAGAGAGAGGAGAGGCACCTTAAAGAGGAGTGAGAAACTGTAGAGCGAGAGTAGAGACATGAAGAAGTGCTTGATGTTTGGAGAGAGAGCGCCATTTGCATTTACCCAAGTCAGAAAACACAGCTGAGATAGAATGGGTGAGATTGTTAGAATCAGGAGCCGGATCCAATTGCGTACCCGACCCGTATCCACTATTATTGTTGGAGTTTTATACAGGAAAATGACACAAAAAATTACCGTTTGTTTTCTCATTTTAACAAGTCGGAAGTCCCCGGGCTATATGATGGGTGTACTTAAGCATAAATAAATTTATGTTTAAATAATAAAATCTATAACAAATATTTTATTATATATATTATGATTAACACATTTTTATAATATTATATATGAATATAATATTAATATACTAGTTGAGAATCCGCGCGTTGCGGCGGCCTATAAAAATTAAATTAATGATCCAATATTAATATTTATATAATAAAATAATTTTATGACTGTCTATAAAAAGTATATTAATGTTTCAAGTTAATATTTGTACGATTAAATAAATTTATATTATAAAAATCTTGATGTAATACAAATACTAATATATAAAATTGCAAAATTGGACTATAATTCATGGTGAAAAAATGACAATAAATTTATACACGTAAATAACAATTTAAAGCGTGACGAATCTTAAAATTTTATTTTTTTTGGAAAAGTAATCATGTTCTTACATTGTCACCTTTCTCTAATTTTTTTAGATTGATTGTGCACAAAAACATTTAACTTAAATATAACTACCCTCTTAAAAGTTGCTTGAACGGAGCAAACATATAACGCATGAATAATTTTTTCATGTATACAAAGTAAATAATATAAAAATTAACAACAACAGACGTCCGATGAACAAAACAAATATTATAAAAGAATAACCAACAAACATACATCATTAATAGTTAATTTATTGACATCAACCATCGATATCATGTCAAGACTATATTCTTGTCCCGTGTTTGGATTTGTCGACTCCAATATAACGGTCTATGACCACATTTGCTTGCAACAACCTTTACTGTAACAGCCTTCACTTATCGTTGCAGAATAACGACACCTCCGAGTTAAAAATCGAGCAAGAGAAAGGTATTTCTAATTTTTGATATTTTTCATCCAAAAATTTTAGAAAATTAAAAAATAAAACGGAGCGATGTGAGAGGCACCACCTACACGCCCCTCGCTTCTCTTTTAAAAATTGAGTAAGAGAACTATCGCGTAGATTTGTGGTATTGAGAGGGGAGGTTGTGTTTTGATGATCCAAAATACTACGATCTATACGGGTATTTATAGGTGGAGATAGACTTGTTTGCTACTCTTTCCCATAATTAAATAATCTGAGCAAAATCAGATTAAAATTTTCAAGCTACTATATTCCATAAATAATCTGTCTTTCCCATAATTGAATAATCTGAAACAAAATCAGATTAAAACTTTCAAGATACTATATTCCATAAATAATCTGAAACAAAATCAGATTCTGAAACTTGCTTCTAATATACCCGAAACTAAAAAAGGTAGTTCTAATTTTTAATATTTTTCATCTAAAAATTCAAGAAAATTAAAAAATAAAACGGAGCGATGTGAGAGGCGCCACCTACACGCCCCTTGCTTCTCCATCTGAGCAAAATCAGATTAAAATTTTCAAGCTACTATATTCCATAAATAATCTGTCTTTCCCATAATTGAATAATCTGAAACAAAATCAGATTAAAACTTTCAAGATACTATAAGCCGCGCGTTGCGGCGGTCTATAAAAATTATATTAATTATTTAATATTACTATTTTTAGAATAAAATAATTTTGTGGCTGTCTATAAAAACTATATTAATGTTTCAAAATTAATATTTGTAGGATTAAATAAATTTTATATTATAAAAATCTTGATGTAATACTAATACTAATATATATAATTGTAGAATTGGATTATAATTCATGATGAAAAAATGAAAATAAATTCATACATGTAATTAACAATTTACAACACGATTAATCTTAATTTTATTTGTGTTTTTTTTTTTTAAAGTAATCATGTTCTTACATTGTCAACTTACTCCAATTTTTTTATTGTTTGTGCAAAAAAACATGTAACTTAAATCCGTGAGATAGCGGTTTATAACTATCCTTACTTGTAACAACCTTTATATTTTAATACTGTATAAACAGCCTTCACTTAAAAATTGTTTGAACGGAGCAAACAAATAATGCAGGAATAATTTTTTTTTCTGTATGCAAAGTAAATCATATAAAAATTAATAACAACAAACATATCTGAAGAACAAAACAAATATTATAAAATAATAACCAACAAACATACATCACTAACAATTAATTTATAGATATCATCCATCAATATCATGTTAAGACTATATTCTTTTCTCGTGTTTGGATTTGTCGATTCTAACATAGTGGTCTATAACTACCTTTCTTGCAACAACTTTTATTTTTTTAATACTGTATAAACAGCATTCACTTATCGTTGCAGAAGAACGGTACCACCGAGTTAGAAATCGAGCAAGAGAACTATCACCAGAGAGAGGTAGGGTTGTAGTATTGAGGGAGAGGAGGTTGTGTTCAGATGATCAAAACCCTACAATCTACAATCTATACGGGTATTTATAGGTGCAGAGAGACTTGCGTGCTACTCTTTCCAATAATTAAATAATCTGAAACAAAATTAGATTAAAATTTTCAAGCTACTATATTCCATAAATAATCTGAAACAAAATCAGATTCTGAAACTTGCTTCTAATATACTCGAAACTAAAAAAGGTAGTTCTAAGCTACTATATTCCATAAATAATCTGAAACAAAATCAGATTCTGAAACTTGCTTCTAATATACCCGAAACTAAAAAAGGTAGTTCTAATTTTTGATATTTTTCATCCAAAAATTCCAGAAAATTAGAAAAATAGAATGGAGCGATGTGAGAGGCGCCACATATATATTTGCGTCTTTGTAGAATGATATAAAATATACTGTTTTCAAATTTATAACTATTTTATAATATATAATATTACGTGGGTGTTTGACTAACAAAATTAAGTGTCTTATTAACCACTTGAGAACTGTTCGTATATCCGGAGCTCGCATATCAAATTGTTCTCTCCATCTGGTCGAGTTTTTGCTCGAGAATGCTGTTGTTTTGGACAGAATGGAGA
This sequence comes from Daucus carota subsp. sativus, assembly GCF_001625215.2. Lineage (NCBI taxonomy): Eukaryota > Viridiplantae > Streptophyta > Magnoliopsida > Apiales > Apiaceae > Daucus > Daucus carota. The sequence goes on from NC_030382.2 coordinate 57,436,495, forward strand.
TAGTACTTATTAGAAATTTTAATGTCTACAGCTCTACTTCGTTTGCTGAACTTCTGAAGCTCTCGAATTTGTTGTCAACTTGTCGAAAAGCTTCTCCTAGTACTATAATTGTTCTTGCCTAAATATCTGATTACTAGCTGGCAATTGTTGACTTATCATATAGTAATGGATTTACTTATGCGGCGACACTAGAGAATAATTATTTTGTTACTTTGAGCTCCATTTTCTAATTAAATTCTTGCTCTGGTTTTTTATCTGTCGGTTTGAATAATTATTTCAGGGGAAGAAAATAGTCGCATGCCAGTTTGTGACCATGTTAAAAACACTGGTCTATGTGATGCAAACTGGCTTTTCTTTCTGACTTTCTCTGATGAATATTTGTCCTGGTAATTTGGACCAAGAGCAGGTTTTTTCCCACTCGGAAAAAGGCTGCAACTTTTTAGTTCCTCACTGAACTTGAACTTGGTACGAATGGCAGCACACCATGAAATTTTTTAATTTATGTCTTTGATAAGTAAATCCCAAAATTCTTTTTAGTTAATGCTTTTGACAAGTAAATCCCACTTTAAGTTTAAATTCGTGAAATTTCTTAATTAATCAAACCAATGGGACCTAACTCTGTTCGCTTACATTTTAAAAAGAAACAAATACTTTGATACTGTACTCATTTTAAATTTTGATATGTATCTTCAAATTATAATTTCCTAAATTTATTAAAATAAAACGTACCATTATGAAATAAATTCATATTATAACATGTAGTTTAAGAATAATTTTTTTAGAAAATAAAATTTAAATAGGATTAAATGTTAATATGTTAAAGCATGATAAATTTAATATCTCAACAATAATTAATAATTTGAATAAATAGATTAAAAAAGTTATATTTCTAATACGTAATATATTAAAATAAATAAATAAAAAAAGAGTTTCGAGTGAATTGAGTAGATAATGAATATGGCACAGCCCAACTAACTAGGGTTAAAAATGGGGCGGGGATTTCATTTCCCAGACCCGCCCCATATATATTTTTCCTATCTCGTCCCCGCCCCATTCTCCGCGGGGATTTATTTTTAATCTCCATCCCCGCCCCACCGGGGATTTAATATAATTTCGCCCCACCCCGTCCCGCCGTTATAATATTACACTTTAAATAATTACTTTAAAATTTAGTGAAATTTTCTTCAAAATTTAATAAAAATATACGAGACATGTATATTAAAAGCAAAAAACTAAATATAATAGAAATTAAAGAGACATGTTATACATTGTAAAATTATAATTTTGTATATTATAAAATAATAATATTAAATATAATAAATATATTATATTAAATATAATAAATATATTATATTAAATATAACTATTTATTTATATTAAATATATGCGGGGCGGGGCGGGGAATCCCCGCGGGGATTCAACAAATACCATATTTGCCCCCATATTTTGACGGGGTAGAAAATCATTCCCCGTCACTACCCCATTCCTCATATTAGCGGGGCGGATCTGCCCCATTCGTGGCGGGTTCTTCATTTTCCCCACCCCATTTTTAACCCTGCAACTAACCGTTTTTCGAATATTCGGAAGATTGGCGGTTGATCTTATAAATACAAAAAGCTGCAACAACAGTCTCTCCGTCTCTCTCCCGAACACAAATTAAACTCAAACTCCCTCCCTTCCCTCTCGCTCTCTCTCCGTCTGATTATTCTTCATACCTAACTAACACACAATCTTCATCTCTATCCCTCCCTCCCTCTCCTTCTACAACACATCTCTGGTACCCAAACTCCGCCCTCCCCTCCCTTTGATTTAATCCAAGAACTTGCCATCTCCAAATCTTAATCCTTGCTATCCACAACATTACAACTCCCTCCCTCTTTCTCCCTCTCTTTTCAGTCCATCAACCAAGAACTCGCTATTTCCATATTTCCAAATCTTGATTCTCTACTATCCAGAACATTACAACTCCCTCCCTGCCTCTCCCTCTCTTTTCATCTCTTCAGTCTCTTAAATATCCATGATGGTGTTACGACGTACAATATCAGGATCCCCTCTACGTCCGTGAAGCTATCGATGATGAAGACAGACGTTACGGTGTGATTTTACTCATGGGCAGATTCAGCTCCGAAAGTAAGGGAGGTCGTATACAATCTTTTGTAACGATGATTAATCAGAATAAACACATGAAAAAATTTAATATTCAAATTATGTTACCGTTGCACAACATAAATAAGTCATGTCCACCTTGATCAGAATGGTGGATATCAAAATGATTAAATAGATAACAAAAATTTAATATTCAGATTATGTAATTTTTTACCGTTTCAAGACATTATGTAATTATATAAAATTAATAACAAAAATTTAAGGGGGTCAACGACCCCTCTTGCCTATATCAGGATCCGCCTCTGATTTTACTTCCCCTGCATTCGAAGGAGTTGACAGAATAAGGGCTATGACTGTCCCAAATGCCCATGATTTTGACTGCCACTTTCTTGAATCTGGACTTGAATCTAGACACAGTTTTCATGATGACGAATCAGACTTTAACTGCATTGTGTTTCCAATTGAATACACACGTCTCGCTAAGGTAAAGTTTTTGGACGGCAGCTGGCCAGAGAAATTCTTGAAAGTTGTTATCAAACAGGTCTTAATTTGTTCCACGGCGGGCTTTAAAAACTTTGTGCATACAATGCTGGAAGCCGATCAAATTTATCTGGACACGGAAGCAAAGCTCATCAGAATCGCGGTTGCACCTTCAGTTATAAGCCATTCTCCACCAGCAAGGCTGATGAAAAGTTGATCAGGAAAACCTGGATCAGGATAAAGCCTTTACTTAGCGTGTTGGTATCTTGGGTCTACGGATGGCGTACGGAATTGAAATCACTTCTGATTTAAGATGGCACGCTACCCTTCTTGAACTCACAAGGTTCCTAACAAAAGAAAAGAAGATGCACAACTCATGGTCTGCGATGATGACTCCTGCTGCCTCTGCACTTACCAGCAACAAAGATCGTTTCTCAAAGGAGTTCGTATCATTTCTTGGCTTTTGTTTTGCGGATTTCAAAAAACAACCCACCCCAATGCAAGCTCTGGATCATCCGTTCCTTAATGACACTATCACCGAAGATGAAATGATCACTTGCCTCGTCGACGACGGTCATATTGATACTTAGAGGTTTGGAAACTTTGGAAGACAATCTCTTAGTAAGAAGAATATTTTTACAAGCACTGTCTAGGAACTATTACTAGTATCTTCTGCATAGGTTTTACTAGTACTTTTTTTACCTGCACTGCTCATGTTTCGTGTGATTTTACTCTTGTAATAAGGCATCACAGATTAATGAATGTCCAGCTTCAATTTTATACATTAAAAACTTGAACGGAAAAGTTATGTGATTGACAGAACTTGATTTTTTCATGCTGTTCAATGTAATGTTAACTGGAACTAGTGCCTAGAAGTATGTTCCTCGAGGACATCCTCCTCCCCACCCCGAGCCCCGAGTACCATTTTCAAGCAGTCATACCAGAACAACTATAGAGATACTCGTTAGATTCAGATTTTTCTTAAATTAAATAATGAAGTCTAACTTATTACAAATATTCGGCAGCTACAAACAGATATAATCTTCATAGATTGTCTGAATCTGCTCAACTGACAAATTATAAAAAAAAAAGTAGAATACCTTCACAGACTGCTTCCATTGCCTTCCGCTTGGCTTCTTGAGCAGCATCTTTCCTCATTGACCTCAACAAAAGGATCTTCCATCTGCAACAACAAAAACCTTACGGGGGTGTATTCGATTGGGATTTTAATGCATTGTTTTTAGTCTATGGATTTTAATGGATTGTATGGGATTTTGATTTTTTGCGGATTCTTGATGAAATGTCGCAGAGTTGATAGGATTTAGGTACAATGCTTCGAAATCCCATTGAATTTGGTGGGATTTCAAAAAACTTAAAATACACTGAAGAATGCCACAAAATCCATCATTTTATGAAATGAAAAAAAATCCATCAGCATTTGAATACCATCAGATTTTAATGGATTTTAAACAATCCCAATTGAATACCTTCGGATTTTAAAGCATAATTTAAAATCCCAATTGAATACCACCAGATTTTGTAGCATAGTTTAAAATCCCAATCGAATACCTCAAGATTTTAATGGATTTCAAACAATCCCAATCGAATACCCTCGGATTTCATGAATGCAAAAAAATGCTTTAAAATCCCAATCCAATACACCCCTCTTAATCTCAACATCTAAAAACAAGATAGGCAATTAAAAAAAACACGATATTAGTAAACAAAATACCTTCTGCAGAGGACATAATCAGGCTCCAGATACGAAGCTGTCAAATTTCTACTTGACAGCTCTTGGTGAACACACTCTTGCTGTTTTCGGATCCAGATTTACGGGCTCAAAGGATATCTATCGTTGTTGTATGGTCCAAGTATATGATCAAAGTCTAAACAAGTTATATACAGTTGATCTGGAAAAGGATATATGTTTCAATCTTGAACATGTCGTAGGTTTGAGAAATAATGGTGAAGTTCTTTTCCCCAAGCCGGACAGGCATAATAAGCACATCCAGCCTAATGATACAGGGATAGTCTCATGGAGTCCCCAGACTAAATATTGCAAGGAGTTTGTAAAAGAGCTTGACTACAACGTGACGACATTTAGTAGAGAATACGACGGCATTGTGTACTATAATAGCCGTCAACTGCAGCATGCACGACCTTTTATCGAGATGTTAGTCCTACTTGATGATGCTGATGCCGTAGAAACTTCAACTCAAAATTATGAACTGACGGAATTTGGGAACGCCATAGAATGATGCTTCACTATTTTAGTTAATGATCTAATATTCTATTTGCTAGTTGTTAAATTCAGTTTGATATGTTGGTAAATCACCAATCATATATGTGCTGTGTAATTGCATTGCTAATCTTTAACAAATAAGGCTTCTGGTAAATTATCGTGAATTACCCAACTCTCTCCTTGACTTGAACCCTGCCTCAAATTATTCCAACTTGATGCATTAAAACTGATAAAACCATAATCCATAATCCTAAACCATCAACATTAACAAGAATGCAATAAAAATTTAAAATTCAACAATCAATTATAGTCAATGCCATAAAAAAGAGTTTTCTGTTTATATATTTTTTACCGAAATTGATACAATAAATCTAAGCAGTGTCTTTAAAGAATGCTTGATCCAGGACTTGCATGGGATCGAGTTCTCTGAGAAGCGGCTATTAAGAGAAGTGATATTGTATTTATCTGAGACTGTACTGGCAGCGTTCTTCATTTCGGACCATGAATCAGAGATCTTCTTCTCTTTTGTCAAAAACTTCGTAATTTCAAGAAGGGTAGTGCGGTTTCTGCTATCTTATGTGCTTTGGATGCCGTATAGACCCAAAATCTCTCTACAAATGTACAATCATATATTGGTCAATCATATTTGGTTATCAGTTTGAACTTTTAGTCTCGTTCACTTACATTTGGAGTTCTGTATTTAGATTGCTTGTCTTGACACTTCATGTGGAACCAGAATTCTGCAGACACGCTTGCCATTTGTATCTGATACTAACAACCTGTGCCACCAACAATGATTTGAAGTGTATGGTTATATAGCTCATGATGGAGTAGATTAGACTTAAGTACATAACATATAATGGTGACTCTGGTTCCCAAAGTATCAGATTGTTGGAGAAGACTCTGACTGATAAACAAGTAAAGCAAATTCAGGCAGTAGTACTCATCAATAGTCTTAATTATCTAGAGAGATTGGTGCTCCACAGACTTCTCAATTCTTCATGTAGTTACAGTAAAGATACGTCTAGGTATGTTGAGTTATTCCTTCGGCACATGCAAAATCCAGATGTTTCTTTGTGGGTGTACATCATGCGATTTATCTCTAATTGGGCAATTTGTTGAGGCTTTTTCTCAGTATGTACATATGCAGAGATCAGGACTATTACCAAGCACTTTTGCCGTGTCATCTGCTCTTAAGGCATGTGCAAGGCTAAAAGATATTTGGGGTGGGATCTCAGTCATGGTCAAATTCACAAATATGAATTTTCTGATGATTTTTATGTTCAAACAGCTCTTGTGGATTCCTATTCAAAACTTAATGATATTGAGACATCACGCAAGGTTTTCGATGATATGAAAAGATAAAAAGTGGTTTCTTGGAATTCATCACTAATTGGGTTACGGTATCTGAAAAATGGGAACTTATGAATGGCTCAGAACTTTGATGAGATTCCAGAGAAGGATGTTATATCTTGGAATTCGATGATTACAGGATATTCGAGGACAGGGAATATAGATCACGCATATTCTCTGTTCCAGAAGATGCATGAAAGAAATACAGCTTCTTGGAATGCAATTATCGGTGGATATGTAAACTGCTAGAAAATTGAACTAGCAAGAGCCTTTTATGATTTACTGCCCAAGAGAACAATGTTTCTTGTATTATTATGATTGCCAGGTACTCGGGATGTGGGAACGTTGAATGTGCCAATGAGATGTTCCGTAAAATGGATGAGAAAGATCAAGTCTTGTACAATGCCACGATAGCTTGTTTTTCCCAAAATAGCAAGGCCTGGGAGGCACTTCAGTTATTCAATGATATAATTCAACCCCAAATATTCAACCTGATAAAATGACATTGTCTAGCATTTTATCTGCATGCTCTCAACTGGGAGATTTGAGCTTTGGTGTTTGGGTTACCACAAATTTGTCCTCCTGAACATTTTTCTTCCTTACTTCCTAGTAATGCAGCTGTCATTGCAAGTTTGCAACCATTTCAGACTGAAACAGTACCACACTTTGGAAGACATACAGATGTAGAGGGTTGGTATGAGCAAACTTGAAAGATAAAACCTTTTAGAGAGAATGGAAAACTTTATGTATAAGAAGACCTCATTTTTACCCGATTACATGTAGGTGTATGAGCTGATGTTTACCTTAGCAAGATGGAGTAGCTCTCTGCTACAATTTGACTTTTGATTTTTGGCTTAATGTATAAGTGAGTTACTGAACTGAAAATCGATATTTAAAGTCTACGTATGAAGTTTAAGCACTAAAAAAATTATTTATAGAATTTTACACATTATTATTAATGTTATCATAGCCAAGGTGATGAATTCTGATATTTATGACAATGTATTTAGATTTTATCAAGTTTATTTATTATTTATTTTAATTAAAACAAAAAAATAATTATATAATAAATATATTATTATATTTAAAAATAACACTAAAATGGCTAAATTAAATTCAAATAACTCAAATAATTTATTATTGAAATTTCATTTTTTCTTCACACTTATATATCATTCATATTATAATTTATATAAATTTGTTTATTATAAATTATGATTTCATTGATTATGTGACTCGTGTATATCCAAAACAAAGTTTACATTAAACGATATATTCTAAATTTTATCTTAAATTTTTATCTCAATATGATAAAATAACTAACTTCAATTGAAAATTTTATATTCATATAAAATTTTATTATTATCATTATGCATATAACATGAGACGTTATTACTTCAAATTTTAAAAAGAATCCGGAAACACCTAAAATTTTCCTAACTAAAATAAATTATGAATAACTTAAAATAAGTGATTTCTTCTTATTATTTACCCAAACGGGGACAAACGTCAGTCCAATATGTCAAAAAAAAAAGGTGGAGAAGTACTAATTGGATTCATTCAACGAGTATAGCATAAATAATCACACATCACACACACATCCACGCTGTCATCTACACACTGACGCACACTAGTGTTTGTAATTACTCTCCACATCAATCTCACTCCACATCATCTTCTCCGGTCACTCCGCCGGCGATGCTGCCGTACACCACCGTCTCCGCGGCGGAATCCGCCCTCGGCAGAACCCTAACCACGGCGGAGACACTCTGGCTCAATCACACAGCGAACAAATCGGATTACTTGCTATACTGTTACAATATTCTATTCCTGTTCATTATATTCTCGCTATGTCCTTTATATTACGTGTTAATTGAATATTTGTTCGGAAATAGTGTTGGTGTTTATAAGATTCAGCCGAAAGTGCAACTTTCGTTTGGGGAGAAGATGAAGTGTTATCGAGATGTGATGAGGATGTTCGTGCTGGTTGTCGGTCCGCTGCAGCTCGTTTCGTATCCTTCGATTCAAGTAATTTTTCGTGAATTTGAGCTGTTTTGGTTTTAATTTCGGTGTTTTGGTTGATGTTTATGGGTTATGATGTGATTTAAATTGCGATGTTATATGGGAATGATGTGATAGATTTTAGTGGTGTGTACGTGTGTAGGGACTGTGATTTAGTGAGGTGGATGCGGATTGAAAATAATGATTTGAACTGAAGTAGTGATCCGTAGATGTAAGATTGAATCTGTACTTTGTAGATTATTCGATTGATATTATGTCTTTGTTGATGATTTGTTGATAAAAAAGTAGAAGTGTATTTGTGAGCTGTAGACTTGTAGATTACTGATGACAATTTTGACTTTGTGTTGTGTGTGTGTTTCGGTATATTGGTTTTGAATATGGCATTCAGATAACTCGGATGGCTTTGTGATTTGTTGCTAGGGATTATAGAAATGCAATAATATTTTTTTTATAGTATGAAACATGGTATTGTTCTATTTTGGTCGAGTATTAATTTGATTGCTTTATGATGTGATTTTGTAGATGATTGGAATAAGGACAAGTTTGCCCTTACCTTCAATTTATGAGATTGTTGCACAATTGACTGTATATTTTGTTGTGGAGGATTATACAAATTATTGGATCCATAGATTTCTGCACTGTAAATGGGGGTATGAGAAGATTCACAAGGTTCACCATGAATATACTGCTCCTATCGCGTTTGCAGCTCCATATGCGCATTGGGCTGAGGTGTTGATTCTAGGGATTCCATCAGCTCTTGGACCAGCAATGGTTCCGGGGCATATGATTACTTTCTGGTTGTGGATTGCGTTGAGACAGATGGAGGCTATTGAGACTCATAGTGGGTATGATCTCTTTATTGACCCTACTTGTTTTTCATTATTGATTTAGTTTATTATGTTAGTGTCATTGTCTACTTTTGCCAATGTAAAATGATAACTGTGTTAATGTCATTGAGTTACTTGAATTGGTATAATCATTACTAGTAATCACTAAATATATCGCTTTAGACCTTTATGTGTTGGTGTTTTATTAATTTCTTTCTCAAGGATATACTTGTCATGTTTCCATCTTCCTGTGCACATACATATGAATTCTATTATGTGACTGCATGCTGTGGATTTTTTTGGCTCAATGCCCAAAATATACTTGGGCTTCTGGTCATGTACCGGATAAATGCACCGTACTCTTGCTAACAATAGCTTAAATCACCATAAAGCTGCTTACCTACATATGTAAAGTATTTAATGCCAATGGCCATGTTTTTAATTTATTATTTCTGTTTTCCTGGAAGGAAAAGATGGAATTTTATATATCACATATTTAAAGGGCTTTATTTTGAAGTAAAGTATTTTGTGGAAGCTTGGTAATTTTGTTTGGCATATTCATTACCTATCTATACTTTCTGCTACCATGAGAACTTATATTGTGATCGCAATCTTTCTACTTAAGTTTCATTAATCTATTTTCACCTCTTGCTAAAATATTGTGCAAACTAAACTATATATTCTAGTGTGCAGTATCGTCTTTTTCATCTTATTTTGTTTACCTATAAGTTTTAACTATTAGATTAGATGTCCATGGAACCAGATAATAAATGAGTCTTCCAAATATTGTGCTTCTCTATCTTGTGATGACATTATGCTATGGGGTGATGTCAATATACAGGTACGATATTCCTTGGAATCCCACAAAATTCATTCCCTTTTATGGTGGTGCGGACCACCATGACTATCATCATTATGTTGGTGGGCAAAGTCACAGCAACTTTGCTTCAGTGTTCACATACTGTGATTACATCTATGGAACAGACAAGGTATTATAAACCAGCAGCTATCTTTTGTTGCTTGTGTTCAGATATAGACTCGCTATGGACTGATTTATGTTATTCTGATTGTATGAATCCATCAGGGCTACCGGTATCAAAAGAGACTTCTTCAGCAGGTAATACTATAAGTAGCTTTGTTACTGTACCTATGCATTACAGGTTAGGAAAGGATAGGATGATCGAAGGGTCAAAGTTTTAGCATGAGTTATCCATAAAATCCTTAGATTACAGGTCTACTTGCGTAGAATCAGAATGTAATGTAACAAACAATATAATTTCTGGTCATATTATATGGTGTGGTTGGTTATTGCTTTCCGGTTATCCAAATATCCTGACATTCCGTATTTGTTTTGGTTTATGACTATTGGGTATGTTCTGGTCAAACTAACCCTAAAATGATAAAGCCTTTAGCATCTGAAAACCTGGAATTACTCTACCTTATTGATCATTATTGATGTTTACATAGTTTTTAACCATTTTTTCTCGATTTCTTTGATCCAGTTGAAAGAGGGAACAAGGAACAATGAAGGAAAGAATCAAGGCTTACAGAATTTCCTCGGTCAAAATCCTAAAGCTGAGTAGTTCTCGTGACGTGGGAATCCTTCTCCAGAAGGTTGTTATTTAGCATGCTTCTCAAGCACTATCACATAGCATGTAGGATTTATAGGATATTTCCTGTTGCTTCTTTGTGCTGGTTACTAGTCAGGTATGTAGAGTTGTAGGCATTGTATTTTCTAGTTCTGGTGACGATGAGCTCGGGGTTCTTTGTATCTTGAGTTGTAGTTCTGCCCAACCCCTTGAGCACATTGCACATATGCCTACTGAGGTGTGGCATGAGGATTCCTAGAATATCACGTTTCTCTGGGTTGTGAACTGAGCCTTTCATTTTTAGCTGAACTCGAATCTCAGTAGAGGCCCAATGCTTCTTTTTCGTTGTACAGGCCCAAATATGAGGTTTCCATCTATATTTATTACTCATTCCGTCATTCCAAATTACATGCGATGTTTTGGCTTTGGCCGGAGAGGTTGGAAAATCATACTCGATAACTAACCTTACGTGACATTACTCAAAAAAAAAAAAAAAAAAAAAAAAACTTACATGACACAGTTGGATTCGCAAAATACAAATTTAGGTCGGGGTTTGGTGATTTCGGGTTGATCCAAATTAATTCGAAAAAGATAATTGTTTTCAAGTCGAATTTGGGTAATTTGAACATTACCAGAAATTATCTGGAATTATTTATATATAATATAAAATATTATATGTTTGTAAACAAGAGAGGTCTATATTATTTTTGTATCTGTAATTTAAAATAATAAATGTTTTATTTTAATTTAATATAAATTAAGTTATAAGATTGAAATGATATTTAGTTGTATATTTTTCGTTTAATATATATATTTATAAATAAAATTTATAATATTATGGATTGGATCCGATTAGTTGTGAGTAGTGTGAGTTGGGTATGGGTTAAATATTCTGATTCACCAGCAGATACCCAAATGGTCAGGTGATCAAATGACCAAAATGTGACTAAATATTATGCATTCAATATGATCAAAACAATTACATTATTTTAAAATATATCTATTTTCTTTTCTAAAATTAAATTTTAGTTTGAAGTAATGTAAGAAAACAATTATTTGTAAGGTTATAAGTCATATTTGTCAAAAAGAAAATAACTATTAATTTATGATCAATGTGATCGCACAAAAGTTGAAACAAATAATTTTGGACGGGTAATTTATACTGCTGATGGCGATATTTATGAATTTAAGTGAATTGCTGTTACTTTTCTCCTAATTATATATCTTTATTTTACAAAAAATTCAAAATTTATGCATAGCCGTGTTATTTCACAGAGACTCAGATAACATGACAACTAAAGAAAGAAAATTGCGTTATAATGTGAGATTATATACATTTGAACAGAAAACTCGTGAGAAAAGAGGATCAGAAAGTGAACTCTCATGTTATGATCAATTTGTTTTTTTATTAATAAATGAATTATCACTGTATTATTTGCTTAGTTCACAAACAAAGTGGTTGTCCAACTTTAGTACACCCACTTAAAATAAAGATTAAAATATAAAAATATTTTATACGTGAAACATGTGTGTGGGGAATCTTTACTCTCTGAGTTACACTTTTATGATATACTTGTATCATCAATTTAACGTCATCTGTCCGAATATGAATATTACAGTTTCAGCCTAGCAATTTGTTCTATAATTATTGTAATAGATAACTGAAGAACGAATTTATCATCATACAGTTACGAATGAGCTTGAGGGCTGCTTATCTTTAAAAAAATTTAAAAATATTCTTAAACAAGCAGTTGACCGATTCAAAAATATTCTCACAGTTGACGTGTTTATGCCCGCACATAAATCAATTGAATTCAATGGCTGTAATCCTCTAAATATAAACCTAATTTTAGTATTTTAAAATATAAAAATTACATTAGAATATTTTTTAAATTTTTAGACAAAATTAAATGCATTTGATGATGAAATGTGTATTTTCTATTATAATCTATCATAACTAAACTGAGGTACTAAATAATTATTTTTTTTATTGAGCAAATAAATAGCCCTTATGATGACCAACAAATCAACTCGAGGTTAAAAAATAAAGAGCACCAAAGTAATATCCGATCAAATTTGAAAATTTTCAAACAAGAAATGGGGTAGGTCGATTAACGCTTTGCTGGATAATACAATAATATTATAACGAGAAAGAAAATGAAGATACGAAAATAATGATTGAAAGCAAATTTAAATTTGTATGCTACCTCTTGGGTCATAGGTTATTGCAAAATAAATGTACAAATGAAGAGGAAGCAAACAAAAGAAAAGCTCTCAATGTCTAACGCAGAGGCCCACAACAAGACCCCAATAACATTAAAGTAAAAGGCATCGATACATACTTCTATATAGTACACTTTCAAGACTCTGACTATGCCCACTGCCTCTGGCACTCCGTTTGCTTCCTTCTCTTCTTCACTCTCATATTTTAATATCTATAAAACCGTGGCATTTTTTACCGATAAATTCGTTGTATCTAATTTAACATACATACTATACTAAGTCCAAATCAGTCCAAAACTGAATTTTTGTGAGACGTAAGCGGTGCAAATCTGGTCTAATCTTTGAAACACAGTATTGTCCTGTTATGAGAGACGAATATGATACTATTGAATATAGATTACAGAGCAGATAACATGAACTAGATATCAGGACGGGTAAATTAAAATTTTGTGTAAGATACACGGTATTTAAATAAATAATTTTCTTTTAAAAATATATTTAAGTTGTAATTTTTTTTCTTTGTAAAAATATATTATAATTTTATATTCAACTTCAATTACAATAATTATAATCCAAAATCAACAGCTTTCAATTAACGTTGAATATTTTGGCCATATTCTTTAAAATATATCAAATATACTGATGTTTTTTGTTTAGTTTTTCCTAAGACATGGATATTTTTAAAAAAGAAATAGATTAATTAAAATAACTTGGAAATTTTTCAATGTAGCCGAGATTTCAAACTATCAATAAAACTAATTTTATATACACTAGCTTATAACCCGTGCAATGCATGGGCGGTTAACTTATTTGTTATTTTATTATATATATTTTAAAGTTACCTAATTTTATTGTAAAAATAAAATTATGATAGAATAACATGGTTTAATAAATTTTTTACTTAACAGTTGGATAAATTCTTCATAGTTAAGTCCGTTAAATGGCTAATTGAAAATTAGGTCGAACATATATATTTTAATGAGAATGTTAAAATATTTTCTTTTACATGTTATAATTTAAGGTGGCCTATAAACTCAAATATAAACTAACCAATCAACCTTTGATATTTAGTTAATAATAATTAATAATATGGTATAAAACATACGCATGAACCAAATACCTCCCCATCATACTAACCTAAATTTGATGTTTTGGTTTAATTGATAATAAAAAATATACTATAACATGTTATAAATTTAAGAGCTCCGTGGGTCGAATACCAAACGATTCACCAAACTCAACTAACTGACCAACCAAGTGAATTTTTATTTTTGGCTTTAATAGTGTAATAATATATAGTATATGACAGATTTGTAATATTTCTTTTAATATGAGATCATTAGAGTATTTAAAAATAATGTTATTAATGTATTTTGGTTGAATAATATCACATGTTATTTATTAATAATTATATTTAATGATATTATATTTTTATATATATGACGCCCGTGTTGATTGTAAAAACTCGGTTTTTTTAGTTAGAAAATCTAAAAAAGATAAAGCGTTTTGATTAAAAAGACAATTACTATGCTGCTCGATATTATTTTAGAAGATTGATTTTTTTTTTTATCTAAAAAATATATAAAAGATAATTTGATTTTGTTAAAAAGAATAATTGGTTATATATATAGATAGGCCCGTACTTCGGCCCAAGTACCGACCGCCCGACCAATATAATAATATTCCCTCTATTTTTTATTATTTGACTTTTAGACTTTTGGCACACATCTTTACGTATAAATATGTCGCTCATGTCCGTATTAATTGTAAAAGATTAACTTTTTAGTTGGAAAATTTATAAAAAGATAATATATTTTAGTTAAAAAAGTAATTACCATGTTTCTCAATGTTATTTTAGAAGATTGAGTTTTTTAGTCAAAAATATAAAAAAGTAATATATTTCAATAAAAAGGATTATCTGGTTATATAGATAGGCCCGTACTATGGCCCAAATTAAAAAGAATAATTGGTTATATAGATAGACCCAGAATAATTGGTTATATAGATAGGCCCGTATTTTGACCCAAGTACTGACCTACCAAACTTTTAATGTTTCAGTTTTAAAAGGATTATTATTAATTGGTTATATAGATAAATTATTTATATAAATAGGCCCAGAATAATTGGTTATATAGATAGGCCCGTATTTTGGCCCAAGTACCGACCGACCGACCAAACTTTTAATGTTTCGGCTTTAATAGTATAGTATAGATGTGTATGACAAATATAATAAGAATATTTTCTTCGCAAAACAGTAATTCATTATTAATTGGAAATATTTAGTTTTGCATAGTTACTAAAATCATATTTTTAGAAACAAAATTCAAAAACCAGAAGATGAAAGAGGGGAACAAGAAGCGCGTGAATTAAGGTTTGTAGTTAGAATTCCACAACCACATAAGTAGGCAGTAGCACTTCAAGTAGTATTCTATTACACACACATACACACACATTTGTCTCCCTCATCACTCTTTTTTCAAGAATCTCTCCTATTTCAACGACCCGCCACCATAAACCTCCCCAACTCGCCGGAAAACCGCCATGAACCGCCGTCATTTGTCCAAATTCTGGCACCCACCAACCGGTTTAACATCTCCGGCCAAACCCATTAAGTAAAAATCAAAGCTTTACAGTCTTTTTGCTTAAAGATCAAAACTTTACTTGCCTTTTGTGTTGTTAATGGCTAGTACAACTACAGTGAGTCAAGAAAATGAGCCCACTGAGTCGAACTCGGTGCAGGCTTCTAAAGAGGAAATGGCTGCTAAAGCTGTGCATAAAAGGTATGAAGGGTTGGTAATGGTGAGGACTAAAGCTATTAAAGGGAAAGGAGCTTGGTATTGGGCCCACTTAGAACCCGTTTTGGTTCATAATTCGGATTCGGGTCTGCCCAAAGCAGCTAAGCTGAGGTGTTTGCTTTGTGATTCTTTTTTTTCTGCTTCAAACCCATCAAGAACTGCTTCTGAGCATCTCAAAAGAGGCACTTGCCCTAATTATAATCTGCTTCCGAAGCCCATTTCGTCGGTTTCTACGTCCGACCCGGGTCAGAGTTCGGGTCTGGATCCGGGTCGGGTCAAAATTCCGGGTCCGACCCCTGTTGGGTTGCCTTCACCACCGCCTCAGACTAAGCCCCGGAAGCGTAATTCTTGTTTTTCCGGGGGGCGTTCGGGTGCTCGAGGCGGCGGTGCCAGCGGTAGTGGTAGTGGCAGTAATGCTGGTGCATATCAAGTGTCGCCTGTTGATATTGTTGATCCTGCAAGGCTGTCAGTTGAGTTGGGGTATTCTCCGGTGACAGTGGCGGCGACTGGTGGTAGTAGTATTGTGTTGTACAATCAGCAGCCTCATCAGCATTCGGCATTGTCGGGCGGGAAGGAGGATTTGAGTGCATTGGCTATGTTTGAGGATAGTGTAAAAAAGCTCAAGAGTCCAAAAGCATCTCCTGGTGTAAGTAAGATTCAAATTGAGTCAGCATTTGATTATTTAGCTGATTGGGTCTATGAATGTTGTGGGTCAGTTTCATTTTCATGTTTAGACCATCCTAAGTTTAAGGCATTTCTTAATCATGTTGGTTTACCACCGATTTCCCAACAAGAATTGAGTGGGGAGAGGTTAGATGCTAAATATGAGGCAGCTAAGGCAGAATCTGAGGCAAGAATTCGTGATGCTATGTTCTTTCAGATTGCTTCTAATGGTTGGAAATCAAAGAGTTATGGCAGTGTTGGAAATGAAAATTTGGTTAATTTGGCTTTGAATCTTCCGAATGGGACTAGTGTGTTTCGTAAATCAGTTTTTACTAGTGGGTATGTATCGTCTAAGTTTGCTGAGGAGGTTTTATGGAAAGCGATTTTAGAAATTTGTGCTAATAATGTGCAGCAGTGTGTAGGTATAGTTGCTGACAAGTTTAAGGCCAAGGCCTTGAGGAATTTAGAGAATCAACATCATTGGATGGTTAACCTTACTTGCCAGTTTCAAGGGTTTAATAGTTTGATTAAGGACTTGAGCAAGGAACTTCCGATATTTAAAAATGTGTCCGAGAATTGTTCACGATTAGCTATTTTTATCAATAGCAAGTCTCAAGTTCGGAATATTTTTTACAAATATCAGTTGCAGGTATATGGACATGTTGGTCGATTGAGGGTACCCTATCAAGGATATGAAAGATTGGATTTTGGACCTGTATACACCATGGTTGAAGACATACTAAGTTCTGCTAGGGCACTTGAGTTAATGTTGGATGATGAATCATATAAAATAATTTCTATGGAAGAGCCACTTGCTCGAGAAATTGAGAAGATGATGAGGAATCCCCAGTTTTGGAATGAAATGAATGCAGTGCATTCGTTAGTCAAACTTATTAAAGCAATGGCTCAGGAAATTGAAACGGAGAGACTGAGAGTAGGACAGTGTCTTCCACTTTGGGATGAACTTAGGATTAAAGTGAAGGATTGGTGTTCTACTTTTAAAATTGGTGAAGGATTGGTGGAAAGAGTGATCGAGAGGAGATTCAGAAAGAATTATCACCCAGCTTGGGCTGCTGCATTTATACTTGATCCATTGTACTTGATCAGGGAATCAAGTGGGAAGTACTTGCCGCCATTCAAATACTTGACACCGGAACAAGAGAAGGATGTGGACAAGCTCATAATCCGACTTGTTTCTCGAGAGGAGGCTCACATTGCACTGATGGAGCTTATGAAATGGAGAACAGAAGGACTTGACCCGGTGTATGCTCAGGCTGTACAATTGAAGCAGAGAGACCCGATAACTGGAAAAATGAAAATCGTTAACCCCCATAGCAGCAGACTTGTGTGGGAAACTTACCTATCCGAGTTCAAATCACTGGGAAAGGTCGCAGTAAGACTTATCTTTCTCCATGCAACCTCATTTGGGTTCAAATGCAATATATCTCTATCAAAATGGGCAAGTAGCAATGCACATTCTAGGGAAGGAATAGAGAGGGCTCAGAAACTTTTATTTATTGCTGCTCATTCAAAGCTGGAGAAGCGGGACCTTTCACAGGAAGAAGATAAGAATGCTGAGCTTTTTACCATGGCAAATGGTGAGGATGAGATGCAAAATGATGTTTACATTGATACATCCACCGTTTAGCGTTCATACCCCTATCGCTATCCCCGCCTAATTTTGAATTTTAAATTTAGGGTTTGAAAAGACAAAAGTTGTGGTAGGTACTTAGTACTTGTTAATCTCTAACTTCAGATTATCTGGAAGTGAAATATAGTAGGAACATTCTATATTCAGTTGCTGCACAGCCTAAAGCAACTGCTTATCTCATTATAAGTGTGCTGGTATTCTTTTTTAATGTTTGTGAAAGCAACAAATGCAGTGACACATACATTGCTAAAATTGTTGTTTATACATAATTATTTTTTCCTGGTGATTATTTACCAAATGCATATGAGATTTATATTTTTACTGCATTTAACTAATTATTTACAGAAGTGGTTTAGATGCACTCATCTGTAAGACTGTAATTATGTTGTCGATGCTCGTTTTCTGGAAGCTTTATAGCTGCCACACTGCAGCAGCATACACCTATGAAGCACATCATCGCACAATTTTGTGTACACTGTTTAACATAGAACACAAGTTACAAAGCTTTTACTGATATACATGAATTAGTTATGTTCATTCTTCACAAAAATAATTTGTTGTTTCCTTGGATATAATTAAATAAATGTTTCAGCTGAGTAGAAAATGTAGAGATGTATGTATGTTTATAGACTGTTAGTTATTTTTGTTTGTTGTTAGTAATCATCTTTGCCAGTTATGTGTACAGAGCCAAGTTGGATGCCAGAATTACTCATCTTTCAATTCTTTTTACTATTTTTAGCAGAACTGTTAGACAATGACACCAGATTGTGCAGAAAATCCAAGATTGGATTTTTGATTTGAGTATTATTTGGTGAACCAGTTTCAAGTTTGTTACATGGACAAAGATGAGAGTTTACAAATTGTGACTGGAATCTGGAAATTTTACGAAGACAGAAGATCCTATCTTTTGAAGGATTGAGCCCTGCAGGCTACATGCACAGAAGGGAGAGTATTTTCAGCTTCTGGTTTTTATGGAGATGTGAACAAATAAGTAGAAATTATTTTACGCTACTCTTCTGGAACTTTTGAAACTCGTGGCATCCATACAAATTACAAAGTCACTTGATGATGCTCCCTGTGATTGCAGTGATGGTCACAAGAGGTCCCGAAGGAGATGAAGAATGCCGGCAAATAGCACACAAGATGCTTGATAGTGATCAGACAACAGATTTTAATTAATTTTGATGGTCTCAGACAGCTCAGGACTAAGGAAAGTTTACAAGCAGCCACTAGCCAGCAGTGGACCAAGTTTTTGCGTATGTGAAATAATATTCTCAGTTTTCACCTAAGTTCTGTGCACTTGAATAAAGTTAGATTTATAAATTCTACTATCTGATAAATGCAGGAATATCAAAATATAAACCCAAGCCGCCCCTGAGCCTAAGTTCCTATATCCTGTGTTTGTTTTTCCATGAATAATGGTCAGAAATTTCTTGAAATGGATGTTTCTTAGTTTGGGGAAAATGCATGATAGTCCTTTCTTGAATATGAGCTGCTCTTAACTGCCAGAATATTGAAAAGTTGAAAAATGACACATGACATTATGATAATCTCTCACATCATTAGGCCAAATTAAATTTGAATAGGTCGGTTTTAACATGTGTTGTCTTTGTACTAGTACTCCTGTGAAGTTGCTATGGTTTCGCTTTCACATCATTATAACTAATTTTAGGTACAATCAATCATGCATTTAAAGCATAGACAAAGAGGAGGAAAATTCAACAACAATCTTATAAGTATATTCATGCATGTAATGCAGGCAAATAGTACTTTCTGAAGCGGAAACAGGTTTTAAGTTCAGCCAAACAGCCTCTTCGCGTAAAGATCTCCACGAGTCATGCATGTAATTCATCGGAGTAAAACATATTTTTCCTTTGCTAAATTACTCTGCCTAAATGAGAATCACAGAACCATTTCTTTAGAAGCAGAAACTTAATAAAGTTCATTGACTTTTATGTGCTGCATTATTCATCATGCAGAGGCCAGAGCAAGTGGTTAAAAGCAAACTTTATCATTTCTTATAGCTGTACAAGATATTACATACTCAAGTTCATGGCCTTTTCAGAAACTTACTTATTCATGTTCAGTAAAAAGTGTAGATGAAAAAGAAATGTTTTACCTGGTTGTTGGATCACTTGTAGTTGAGTGATGCAAGTACAAAGCAAATTAATACACTGTACAAAATATATGCTCACCTGTTTGAGATTCCATTGTATTGTCATACGATGATAACTTACTGTGTCCGGATACAAGAGATGGTAAAAAGCAGCAGACATGTTCATGTTTATACAATGTGGGCCTTTTTGAATTATGAAAGCCCTAAAAGCCCAAAGAATAAAAACCTTTTCTGTATTTTCATCATCATATCCGACTATAACACACTTTTCTAGATAAGTTGTTCATCATTATTTTGCTATGGTTGGTACAAATTTTTCATCGTGTAAACACTTCACCAATTTATAGTACACCTGGGGCTTTCTCAACTAAAATTTCATTATTTTCAACCCACTTCTTATAAGAGTACTAGCGTTTTACCCGTGCTACGCACCGAATATTTATTTTTAAAATAAAAATAATTTTGTTAATATATAAAATTTCAATTATATACTATGTTGTCATCATTTACACAACTTTTTTTACATAAACATAGATATAAATTTTTTTAAAACTAATTTTATTTCTTAATACTCCAGATTTGATAAACTATAAATATCTCATTATTATATTAACTGAAATAAATTGAAACTCATATTTTCATTTCAAATAAATATTACATAAAAATCAATTATCAGTTCAAAGTTCAAACATCACATAATGCATGCTCCCAATTTCAGAACCAAAAATCTGAATAATTTGGATTCAATTCAGTTTCATTATGATTTCTGAATTTGTACCAACACCTATCATGTATTAATTTACTTTTCGATCCCCGTTCGAACGGAGATAAAGATCCCGCAAGAATTTGTGAAAATCCTAAATAATATAAAACTGACTAATATATATATTACAATATATTTTAGAAAATCAATTCTTTTTTTCATTATTTATAAATATAAGAATTTAAAAGAATAATCAAATTCATATTATGTGAATTATTAATTTAATATATGAAATATTAATTATATTTTATTTTAAAAAAATTGTATTGGTTAGCTATAATTTGTACGTGGTTAACACATTGGTTAAAATTTCATAAAAGTAAAGTTGGAGAATGAATATCAATGGTCTAAAATTTAGGTATGACGTCTTATTGCTGCTAAAATAATTCTTTTTTCAAACTGTGCTACTGTTATTTTTCAATAAAAATTTTTTGTTAACATATAGCTCAACTTGATGTTGCGGAAATCTCCGATTTATTGATATAAATTATCAATTTATTTCTGAGTAATTCTTAAAACAATTCACCCATTTGCCGATTACACTCTAATTTTATTAAAAATTCAAACAAATCTTCGATAAATTTTCTCGAAGCTAATATTTATATAATAATTTTTTATTTTTTACCAAAATCGACCTATTATGTCATTTTAGTATTGGGGAGTACAACCCATGTTTCTGATTTCAGAATTCGAAGTCCGGGCTGAATCCACCTCGATTCTAAAACCCATTTAAACAAATATAAATTTATATTTTTCTTCTATGATAAAATTTTCATCATAAAATAATTTTCTTCTCGGTCCCGACTCCCGAACTTTAACCGGTGAATCTCAATACTTGATTCTCATAGTTATGGCATGAAGAAGAACCAACAGATATATTCTGCTTGAGGGTATCTCTTACAGGGGCGTATTGGATTGGGATTTTAAAGCATTTTTTTGCATTCATGAAATCCGAAAGTATTCTATTGGGATTATTTGAAATCTATTAAAATCATGAGGTGTTCAATTGGGATTTTGAATTAGCTACAAAATTTGGTGGTATTCAATTGGGATTTTAAATTATGCTTTACAATCCGATGGTATTCAATTAGGATTGTTTAAAATTCATTAAAATCTGATGGTATTTAAATGCTGATGGATTTTTTTCATTTCATAAAATGATGGATTTTGTGGCATTCTTCAGTGTATTTTAAGTTTTTTGAAATCCCACCAAAATCAATGAGATTTTGAAGCATTATACCTAAATCCTATCAACTCTATAACATTTTATCAAGAATTCGCACAAAATCAAAATCACATACAATCCATTAAAATCCATAGACTACAAACAATCTATTAAAATCCCAATCGAATACACCCACGTAGTTTGATAAATTTTTTTTATTTGATCCAAAATTTAGCTAGTGTCAAATCTAAATCCTAGTATGATTTAAGTTTAGCACGAAGAAAATCCATATACATTAACCTTAAACCAAACCACTCCTTGTAGATAACCGAGCATGAGTATAAGCCGGAGAAGCAACGCCAACTAAACGACAACTTATGAATAGCCAATCATGATTCATGATATAAGCCAGTTCAAGATATAGGTGGTTCCATAATTTCCCGTTGTTTATTTTATCATGGAGAGTTTATCTTATATCAGTGAAATCGTCTTCCAAAAATAAATAAATTCTTTTATTTTTACACATATAAAAAAGTTGATTCTAATCGCTTATAAATAAGCGTATTAAATATTCGTAAGATAATTTATTAAATAAATCAAAAAATAAATATATAATAAGCATATCAAAGAAAAATTTTAATAGATCTTTTATAAGAATTAATTACTTTAGTGATGGAAGCATAGTACTTTCTCCTCAGATATATTACTCCTTTGTTAATGAAAAATTTATGACACAAATAAATGAAATATGTTATTTGTATTACAAATATACTGACATATATTTTGTGTCCAAGTTAACGTTTTGTTTTTTTGACAGAGTGTCCAAGTTAAAGTTAATTGCAATTGTGGATGATCAGATACTGATATGTGGAGGTTTTACGTGATAAAAAGGTTGAGGTAAAATTTTGTTTTAATTTGGTTGGTTTAAAAATAATTCAAAATTTTTGATTGGTTAACTGATATGTAGTTTACCTTGAGTTAACTATTTTGTCTTAATTTGATTGGTCTAAAATTTAGGAGTCTCCCCTGATTGGTCCTAAAATAATTCAAGTTTTCTGATTGGTTAACTGATATGCGATAGACTCAGGTATTATAATAAAGGATATATCAAAATCTACTCGACAATAGTGACTTTATTGATAAATTCTTGAGATATATTATTTACTATATATTTTTATTAATTTTAAATTATTTTTATAGCAGTGCATGATTTATTTTTTACCGGAGATGTCCTTATTCTACATGATTTTTTTAATTTTTTTTGAACGCTTATTCTACATGATTATTAATCAGTTTAAAACAAAGGAAAAAAGCTTCACAAAATCTGTGAAACGAAAAAAACAAAAGGAAGGCCGAAGTCGAAATCTATAGATTGAGGCCTAGTTTAAATTCACGAGTCCAACTACAACCCTCTTTCAGGCCCGTAATACTTCAAGGCCCAATAACTTATAACTGGCTATAAGGCGAACACGTGTCCAATTTCAAACCATGCCCTTAACCGCTACATTTTTCCCTCCCTTTTCTCCCCCATTGTCTAAACCCTAATCTCTCTCTCTCTCTCTCTCTCTCTCTCAAGTTAGCATTGCCCCTCACAATTCAGCGTACGTTAACCCCTTCTAATCAATGACAATCACTCTACCCTCATCAACACCCGTGCAATCGGGTCGAATTCGGGTCCTCAAGAAAGGATCCGATCACCTTGTGGGGCCTGTTGTTTACTGGATGTTCAGGGATCAAAGATTGAAAGACAATTGGGCTTTGATACACGCTGTTGATCAAGCCAATAAGGCCAATGTTCCGATAGCGATAGCATTTAACTTGTTTGATCAGTTCTTGGGAGCCAAAGCTAGGCAATTGGGGTTTATGTTGAGGGGTTTGGAGAAATTGTGTGGAGAAATTGAGGAAACTCTTCGTGTTCCGTTTTTCTTGTTTCAGGTAAAGATCGAGCTGTTTGCGTTTCTTGATTGATTTTTGTATGTTAATTTGTTGATTATGAGTAATTGCTTATATGGGAATATTTTAATTTTATTGGATGTAGTAAGAAGTGATTTATTTTGTGTGTTTATGTTTTGGGACATTGTAAAGCTTAAACTCATAGACGACGTCTGTGTAGGGTGAAATATCACCCTTATATGTGCATTGATTATCTGCTCTGCTTTGTTGAGAGATTCCGGTCTTTTGATTTTTAGGTTTATGTTTTGAGGGTTGGCATATGCAGGGTGAAGCTGTAGAGACGATTCCTAAATTTTTAAGAGAAAGTGGGGCTTCACTTTTGGTTACTGATTTTTCCCCATTGAGGCAAGTGAGGAGTTGGAAAGAGGATATTTGCAAGAGGGTGAGTGATTCAGTGTCGATCCATGAAGTTGATGCTCACAATATAGTACCACTATGGGTGGCGTCGGATAAATTGGAATATGGTGCTAGGACTATAAGGGGAAAGATAACTAAATTGCTCCCTCAATATCTGATTGATTTTCCAACTCTTGGACCTCCTAATGAAAATTGGGTTGGCTCAACTCCGTCAGTAGATTGGGAGAATCTTATTTCAGATGTTGTGAGGTAAAATTGGATCAATTTTGTTGAAATCTGTTTCATAATTCATATTTTGGCATTGATTTAGTTTAGGCCAACGCCACTTTAATGCATTTATCCTGTATCATAATGTTCAGTAAAGGGGCTGAAGTTCCTGAAATCGGTTGGTGTGAACCAGGAGAACACGCTGCCCTGGAAGCATTAAAGGGGACCACAAACGGGTTCTTAACAACTAGATTGAAAAACTATTCTTCAGATCGCAATAACCCTTTAAAGCCCAAAGGACTCTCTGGTCTTTCTCCATATTTGCATTTTGGACAGATAGCAGCACAGAGGTGTGCCTTTGAGGCAAATAAAGTAAGGAAGGTTTTTCCCCAGGTTGGTAACTATGTATACACTTAATTTAAGATATTATATAAGTTATGGTGTGAGCTTAACTCAAATTTTAATTTTGCATTTTGACCAAAATAAGTATATATATTGATGTCACTGAATACAGAAACACAAACAATACAACATGCCAGCTTATGTATCACCTTTTGACTTTGTTTCTGTTGATTGCTGCTTTCCAGCTCTAGTTTTCTATTTTATTTCTATACCTCATATTCGATATGGTTAATGAGTATAAAATAGTATCATTTTTTTCCACATGAAGGCGGTTGATTCATTCTTGGAGGAGTTAATTGTACGGAGGGAACTTGCTGATAACTTTTGCTTCTACCAACCTAAATATGATTCGATTGAAGGGGCTTGGGAATGGGCTCGTAAGACCCTGATGGATCATACATCAGATAAACGTGAACACATATACACGTGAGTGCATTGCTCATATATAAGGTTTTTTTAGCAATTATTGGGTGATTGATCATTTTCTGTTTTGAACATCCGTTACAGGAAAGAGCAATTGGAGAAGGCGCAGACAGCAGATCCTGTAAGCTATTTTCAGTTGATTATTGTGATTAATACTGTTAGATCTGTAATGGTACTTAAATATTGGAATTAGGCACAGTTTTCATTTGTTATTAATTATTATATCAGTCACATAATTTGGTATTGACTTGATGTATGCCTACTATTCATACTTGTATTAATTTTAAATTCCTAGTCACTAAACAGCAATTCCTTAAAATTTTAATGTGTAAGTTGGTGTGTGCTACTGATAGTGTCTTTCACTTATGGAGCTTCTATTCCAACTTTCAGCTTTGGAATGCTTCTCAGTTGGAGATGGTTCACTATGGAAAGATGCATGGTTTCATGCGGTAAGTAACTTCTTAATTACCCCCATTTTCCGTAGGGAAAATTAAATTGCAGGTCCCTCAACTATTGACGTTTTATTGTCTAGATCCCTGAACTAAAGATTCCGTATTTCAGGTCACTTAACTTTTCTGTTTTCTGATCTAAGTCCTTCCGTCAAAAAGATTCTAACGGTGTTAACTAGGGTTCTTGAGTTTCATACAGATTAAAGCAATTTTGAAGGTGTTAGCAAAATCCAAATTCAAAGTTCAAGTAGTCAAATTGAAGCTTGAGTCGCTGGCGACACTCATATGATACCAATTTTCAAAAATTATGTTCAAGTTAAAATTTTATAAATTTAGGTCACTAAATTCGATAAAGAACCCTAAATTTATGGTCCAATTTGGGGTTTTTTTAAATTAAATCTAATTTGTGAAAATTGTTGTCATATAAGTGTCGCTAGTGATTCAAGCTTCAATTTGACTACTTGAACTTTGAGTTTGGATATCACTAACACCTTCAAAATTGCTTTGATCTGTATGAAACTCAAGAACCCTAGTTAACACCGTTAGAATTTTTCGACGGAAGGACTTAGATCAGAAAATAGAAAAGTTAAGTGACCTAAAATACGGAATCTTTAGTTCAGGGACCTAGACAATAAAACGTCAATAGTTCAAGGACCTATAAATTAATTTGTCCTTTTCCGTAACAAGTTTCATGTAAAATTATCAATGTAAGACACTAAGAAACACAATTGATGCTAAATTTAGGACTATAAAAATAACAGTTATATATATATATATATATATATATATATTTGAGTGAGGTTCCAGAGAAAACCAAAGTATGGAGAAAACCGAGAAAACCTGTATTAATTACGTATATTGTACCGTATTCCTTTTTTAATTGCAATCATAAATATGAGGACAATCCTAGACAGAATCTGGTGAATAATAACATATCTTCTATTTATGGTATTTCCAAAATTCAATTATGTATATCAATTAATGTGAATTATATTTCCAAAATTCAATCAATTAACTTGATTTCTTAATAAATATATTAACTTCTAATAAAACACTCAGTGGAATCAACTAAATAATAAATTTAGCAAACATAAGATTCTACTAAACGTCATACTAATAAATACATTGAGATTCTATTAAAAAATTTATTAATATTTTACAAAATGTCATATCAATATTATTAAGATTCCACTAAGTAATTTCCTAATGACACTAGATTTTTATTATTTTAATAGTCGATATATTTATTCTAACATTTATATTAAGTTATAGGCGAATCACTTAATAGAATCTTAATATTATTAATATATATAGAAGATTCTCTAAAATATTTTATTATTTCTAGTAATAAATATTTGTATCGTGCAAGATTCTTTTAGAATATTTAATTTTTCTTGTATAAATTATTCACATTGTAATATTCTTTTGACTCTTCAAATATTTTTAAATTAATATTCTTTTGAAGAATTTAAACTAATTAATATTATAGAATCCTAATTTAAAAATTATAATATTATTTAAAAGAATACTTCAAGAAACATTCAAATGTTTAAAAGTTATAGGTGAAACACTTAATGGAATCTTAATATTATCAATATATATTGAAGATTCTCTAAAATATTTTATTATTTCTAGTAATATATATTTGTATCGTGCAAGATTCTTTTAGAATATTTAATTCTTGTATAAATTATTCACTCTATAATATTATTTTGACTCTTCAAATATTTTTAAAATAATATTATTTTGAAAAATTTCAAACTAATTAATATTAAAGAATTCTAATTTAAAAATTATAATAATATTCAAAAGAACACTTCAAGAATCCTTCAAATGTTAAAAGTTATAGGTGAAACACTTAATAGAATCTTAATATCGGTAATATATATAGAGGTTATTCTAAAAATATTTTATTATTTCTAGTAATAAATATCTGTATTGTGCAAGATTCTTTTAGAATATTTAATTTTTCTTGTATAAATTATACACCCTATAATATTCTTTTGACTCTTCAAATATTTTTAAATTAATATTTTCTTTGAAGAATTTCAAAATAATTAATATTAAAGAATCCTAATTTAAAATTTATAGAAATATTTAAAAGAACACTTCAAGAATCCTTCAAATATTAAAAGTTATAGGTGAAACACTTAATAGAATCTTAATATTATTAATATATATAGGAGTTTCTCTAAAATATTTTATTAATATATATAGAAGATTCTCTAGAATATATTACAAGATTCTCTAAGATATTTTATTATAAATATTATATGTTAAATGTAAAATGTAAAAAGTAAGATGTGAAATAGTAGTTTTTAAATCTTTTCAAGGTGAATCTTTAAAATTTGAAATTCAAATTGAATAGACATTAAATGATTGATTAAGATATGGAGAATGTGTTAATGTCTGATTGATTTGGTTATATTTATGTTAGAAAATTACCATTTATACGCTAGATTTGATTGACATAATTAAATATTAGAATACAGTATATTATCAAACAAGAATACGTGATCAACGGTGATGAGAAGGGTTTCTCAGTTTTCTTGATAAGCTGGGTTTTCTTAGGATCTTCCGCCTATATTATATATATATATATATATATATATATATATATATATATATATATATGTATGTATGTATATATGTATGTATATATTTTTAAATTTCAGAAAGTATCCATATATTGCTTAAATAAGTTACATGATTAATTAGCATACTACTTTGCTTTTACTATCATTGCTCTAAAAATTAAACACATGATGTTCATGTTTGTTTACGAGTATTCAACTCACTGTCAAGGCATTGGTTGTGTCATGTTTCAGCAGACAAGTGCTAAGGTAGGATCAGTAACTGATCTGTCAATTAGTGTGCTTGTTTTATGAAAGCCTACAACCTTAACTACAAAGCTGTAGTTTACCGACATATAGTTGACACGTGTCCAGTGAAATGTTCAGTCTAACAAAATGCACTTGATTTAAATTATATTTAACACTGTTTTCTCTTTTTATTAACCTTAATAGTGCTCTTGTAAGTTGTCTAATACATAAGTGCATCCTGAACATGCTCTTACACTGGTCTCTTGTACATTGGCTTCATTTGAGTTTTTGTTTTTTGATTCTCAAATGATTAAAAGAATGTCAGGATGTATTGGGCAAAAAAGATTCTCGAGTGGACTGCTGGCCCTATAGAAGCTCTAGCTATATCAATATATTTGAATGACAAGGTATCCAACTTCAGTTTTCTGTTGGGAACAATAAACTTAAAACTCATCTAATTTACTTAATTTAGTTCATTTACATGTAGTATGAACTTGATGGGAGAGATCCAAGCGGATACGTTGGATGTATGTGGTCAATCTGTGGAATACATGATCAGGCAAGGATGTCTAACTCTTGTTTAAACCCGCACAATTTTTTTTCTGAAAATTGGTTCATTCATTCAGAAGCAGTTGCAAACATCAACACTAGTTCTTCATGCTTACATATCCGATCATGGCCCCTGCACCACACAGATGAACGTCTTTGTACCTGCAAATTATTTTATTTCAAGTCGATGCTTAAAGTACTAAGCTTACATTCCTCCTGCACAGGGTTGGAAAGAGCGCCCTGTATTTGGGAAGATTCGGTACATGAACTATGCAGGATGCAAAAGGAAATTCGATGTTGATGGGTACATTGCTTACGTTAAGCGTCTGGTTGGTGATATCAAGAAAAGGAAAGGAGAAGATTTGCTAAATGAGAAGGCAAAGGAACTCCGCGGGCAATAACCTTCTTTAAAACTTACATAAAACCATTTTTATAGTGTTGGCTAAAAGACTAAAACTTCAGTTACCTGAAATATTCTGAACACTGGGGGTGTTTAAGTCGTAATTGTATGTTTTTGTGAAGTTTTCTCCAAGACAAAATTCAACTGTATTCACAAATGTATAATTTCTAAAGATTATATGAACCCAGGACAATGGTCTTTCACAGGCCTAAGAAACAACCCCTACATAATTATTGTGGGTATTATGAATTGCGATGTAAATTAAATTCCACATTTTGACGTCATTACTCAGTGCAATTTAATGAAAAGTCATTTTTTTAAATATTTGATAAATGAAGGCTTCTATTTATTTGTAGTCGAAGCAAAATGAATTAGCAGGCCATACTCGGCCAACTCTCGCAAATTTTAATAACTTTTTTATTTTGTATCTTCTCTGTTGTAAATTTAATTTGTTTGACTGATGCAACATTAAAATATTAATTCTTCACGTATGTTTTAATTCTACTTTAAATTATATTTCAGTTTAAATTATTTTTATCTTATAAATTTTAATCATTTTATCAAAAATAAAAAATTGTGGAAAAATTATATTACTAATCAAATATTATTAAATGATTAAAATAAATTAAGTATGACACTTGGATATCCAAGAAGTTGGATATGGGCTTTGTACCGGGTTAGTTGCCCAATTTTTTAACGGGCTCACCCTTTTGACGAGGTGGCCTTCAAAGGAGTAAGGCCGGTGGCCTTGGGCTTGTAAACTGGACTTGTCCTAATAGAAAGGCCCAGCATGATGCTAAGTAAGGATGGCATTCTAGCCCACGTTAGCTCTCGTACATACTTTAACTATCGATCAAACCCATTGACTTCAATTCTTGAAATTAGGGTTTTGTCCAGGGTTTATGAAAACCCCAATTTTTATTTGTGAAGTATAGAAGGGGGCTAAGCCTAATACGAAAATGGAGGGACTGAAAGTAGCTGATGGGAATTTGGTGGTATATTTGCCCCCATCCAAGTCGAAGAATGTCTCTGATGCCATTCTTACTGAGCTCAGTTCTCAGCTTTTCAAGTAATCTCTCTCTCTCTCTCTCTCTCTCTCTCTCTCTCTCTCTCTCTCTCTCTCTCTCTCTCTCTCTCTCTCTCTCTCTCTCTCTCTCTCTCTCTCTCTCTCTATCTATCTATCTATCTATCTATCTCTCTCCCCCCTCCCTCTCTCCCCCACTCACGTATACTTATATTGGAAAATTCCCTAATTGTTTTTTTTAGAGTCCCTGTTCTTGTTTTTTCGCTTCCATCTTTGTCGCACAATTATATGTATATAGATGTATGTATATACTTATTTATATGAGAATTTGATTCAATTGTCTGGATAATTTTTGATTAAGGTCGAGACTTTTGGTAAATGTGTGACCTACTTTTGAATTTTTTTTCCAGCACAAGTACATTTATATGTATTGATCATCTAGAATTTTGCATCAAGGATGGAAATTTTGGAAGTCCTATGCCTTCATTCTGATTTTCAACTTCTATCTTGATCACACCACACAAAAACACAAACATATGCACAAAATTGTATTTTAAATGTAAGCATTGTTATGTGAAGGCTTGACATGATTTAGTTGATTCCCTCCCAAAAGCTGAAACCTTTAGGAGATGTGTTGAGTTCTTAAATGTGATCGATGTTCTAGGTTGTTTAAGTTATTGTTGACTTTACTGGCGAGTAATACGTCTTATTGCATTACAAAAGGTCACATGCGAAGAAATAATATCCAGTTACATGCTATTGCAATCAAAAGGATAGAAGAGCTAATGTTTATGTAAATTATCTTCTTTGAGTTATGCTTGTTGTTTGGGATTCATGATACTATGTGAAAATATGGTTTTTGTTATTTATTTGCGAGCATTGCACTCATACACGCGTCCTTTGTGTTATATTATCTTACAGGTTTAACGAGAATTTGGATGGTGTTCTATTGGCTTATGATGTAGAAATCCTTGGTGTGTTGGCGAAAATTCTTACAGGAATTCATCCATATTTTGGTGTTAAACTCAAATCAAAGCTTCTGCTGTTTAATCCAAAGCCCGAGATGCTTTTAGGTGGATTTATGCTAATCTTTTAAGTTTATCTTTATGACATGTGTACATTATTTCATTTCATACTAGTTGTATACTTTCTTGTTCGCTGCTAATATTTCTAATATTTTATGTTCTTCAGAAGGACAGGTGGTCAAACTTAGCCAACAGGCAATTCACGTCATCGTGCTTGGTTTTTCAGCTGCTGTCATAATAGAAGAAGATATCCCAAAAGACTTCAGATACAAGATTGTAAGTACCTTGAGGGATTGTAATTTACAATTTTCTGTATCCTTCTAAAGATTTTGTTAAATTTTAAAATTTTTAACTAAATATGTTTGGTTGCAGAAAAGTGGGAAAGGATATTACGTGAGCAGATTGCATAAGCAACACAAGATCAAAGTTGACACAATTATACGCTTCGCAGTCAAGAGGTGATATATTGTTAATATATGTTGTGCTAGTGATGACAATAACTAAATTGATGGATAGTCAGTTAGTTATTAACTGGTTGTACTGAATTAAGTCCGATTCAGATGTGTTTTCTTACCTAAAGTCATGAGGTTTCAGTTTGGATTTGTTTCTTAATGTAAACCAACCAAATCCAGTCGAAAACCTAGAAATATATCTATATACTACCTGTGTCCTTTTTCTTGTCCATTAACCACATCCACCCTATATTCAATCACATTAAACAAATTGATTATAACCTAAAATATATTTTCTTTTGCAAGGTTGCCCTTATATTAGTTATACTTTAATTTATTTATGTAGAACTTCCAAGGGTTTAAAAGGAATAAAGGCATGTAATCTGACTTAAGTTGACTGTGGAATTTTTTTTGGGACAGATAAGATTAGAAATTCGGTCAACGTAAACAGGACGGATGAAATAAATATAATATCTATACTTCATTGTATATAGCCTATAGGTAATAGAAACTTTATATAACATAAATGTTTTGTTTTGTATTTGGTTTCATATTTGGATCGTAATTTGGGTATTTGTATCCTATCTATATCTGAAATAGACTAATAGTTTCCTGATTTGGAGGCCAATACAATATTTTGATGGGTAGGTTGTACCAAAACATTAATAACAGAGTGAGCCAGTTTGAGTTTGTGGAGTATCTTATTAGAAGTCCTCTGAATTGTTAACAGATTTTGAAGTACCCTGGCTCGCGGAATTAAAAGTACACTAATTATTAACAAATCTTTAGGTTTAGTACACTGTATTATGGTGTTTTACTACTGTTTTCTGTTTAAAATTCAGCATTCCCGTTGTTTCCTCTTTAATTTTATTGCTATGTATCTTAGGCAGGTACTGAATGTTGTATATTGTTGTATATTTTACAATAGATTATCTACATTGATGATAGTGTCACCTTTATGTTCTGACTTTCATGTTGAGTAGAGTACCTTAACCACTTTTGTGTGAAATATATATGTAGTTTTGACGAGGAGATACTACATATATCTGGGTCTTTGCTTTCTTCTAACACGGGAAGTGTATCATGGCTACATACAAATTCAGGAGATAGGTCACTGGATGACAGGTAGCAGTCTATGCCTCTTGCGAATCGATTTCACTTATAGTTCTTCAGATACACATGCTAATTGGAGAACTGAACTAATGTACAATTATCTATAACCGGGAATAATTATGCAGTAACTCGAAGAAGCTGAGAGTTGGTGAGGATAGACTTGAAAGTATGGAACATAATAAAGGAGCTAGTAATGGGGAAATAGTTTCCTTAAACAGTGATCGACAAACCAAGAAGTCAAAGAAAAGGAGAAGTTATGATTCATGAAGGTTTGTACTAACGGCAGTTGATCAAATTTGACTGGTAGAGCTCCATATAGGATTCCTGCAAATTTGCCTTTCATTACTTGTGGGTGGAGGAAGTACATTATATGTTTTGGATTTAGTTAAATATGAAGTAAGCACAATACTTTACTCTTTTGTTGTGTAGTCCTGATTCGTCTCTCTCAGATTCTCAAATATCATTGTTCTTTCAAAGTGAGCATGTCTAGACTGAAATGAAGTTCTATGGGTAAAAAAGATCCAGGTTTCGAGATTTGTAATGTAACATTTGATTACCATGTAATATTGAAATTTTTTGAAAGTTGGTTATGTTGAGTAATATGAATTTGTCAATTTGCTGTTATTATTTTCTTTATGGAAATTTGCCATCATTAAAATTCTTAGATCATCAGTGACTGAGGATTTTATTCAATTTAATGTACTAACAATTTATTTTTATTTTTTGAAAAAGATTATGATAGCTTGTTACTTGATACTGCAGAACATGTATATTAAAAGCCTTGTTCAATTCAAACATTTCGATTCTGCAATGCTGTTTACAGAGTTATATCCTAAAAACAAACTCTTCACCAGATTGTCTATTGATCCGGCTAATCCACCTACTCTTAATATTCCTAGCTGAACGTTTTACCCCTCCGACATGCGCTATATCCAGCCCTTCCCCCACCGGCAAAATCACAGTTCGAACTAGTTCTAAACCACCCTCAACGACATCGCGCCATCTAGACTCTTGTGATGATCCCCTGGAGCTTCCAGCACCCTTTCCAACTAACACCGCGCCCTCACGGCTCAATCTAACCAACCTCAGCATTCTTGTAAAGTCGTCGTTTTCACAATTCAATACCAAAAAATCAATGCCTATCAAATTCTGCAATGCTTCTTCAGGATCTCCAACAATAACTTCGGGCGAGTGTCCTGAAATTTCCATGGCTTTAAGATACTCTGTTCTCGAAAGATTGTCAGGAACAAAACATACATGTCTTCCATTAGTATGGTAACTCGCAATAGCTAGGCCAATGCTACTCGTTGTTGCTTCACCCTGTGACCAGGTTTCTACTATTAATTTAGCATTCCATCCCGCAGCCATGGCTGAGATGAACTCCGCGACGCTTGATTCTTGAAAAATCTCACACTGCACACAAATACGAAATATCATCAAGAAAAATGTTTAGAACCATCAAAGATCATATGTAAAAACGATTCCTCAATTTATTCTTACAGATTTTACGGTGTCGATGTAAGCTTTTGAAGCTGTCTCTGGGGACCAAACTAGCTGCATTGTGGTTGATGTTGTTAATTTTTTGTCCTGTGGGGGATTATTTAGTAAGATTGAGTTTTGGATTTGAAGAAGAGTGTTCTAATATAGGAGGTTGTGTTCTTGAAGATGTCGTAAGATTAACAAACATGAATCCGCGTAATTCCAACGTGTCAACTAACGTGTGTGATTGGCACGAATAGACTCGAATACATGTCCATACGGCTTTAATATTGTTGGGTTTGCTTTTAGTCATATTTATTCAATTATTCTAGTTATTAAGTCAACACTTACAAAGAAAGGAGAAGACTCAAGTCAACAATTTTACACTATAACTGATTTTCTCAAGTTGTTCGTTGTGCATGCAGTCATCTTTTATAAAATCAATTAAAATTCAGAAATTATAATATTACAATTTTATCTTCGATGGATATTCTAATTATATGCCCGATAACAAAAAATTCGAAGTTTAATTGAATATAACCGGATTAGATCTATCCAGAAGTATTTAATATTAAATCAACAATAATATTTATAATTTTAACGTAATTTTACTATAGACTTTTTTTCGTTACACTGATTTTCTTTTTAATAAGAATACGGAATGGTGGTTTAACAAAAACTGAGAATTGCACCAATTTAATTTTAATTAATATTACTTTTCTAACAATATCGATTTTTTTTAATCCATTTTAGGATATTTCTGTCTTATTTCCCGTAGGGAGAAACAGAGTATAATTATAAATCGTACCTTTTTTTTC
The DNA here is from genome assembly GCF_001625215.2 of Daucus carota subsp. sativus. NCBI lineage: Eukaryota > Viridiplantae > Streptophyta > Magnoliopsida > Apiales > Apiaceae > Daucus > Daucus carota. Next base: position 57,471,963 of record NC_030382.2, read on the forward strand.
GTGGAATTGAGATAATAAGCTAAGGATTAGTTAGTGACCTAGGTGCCGTTTGGTAAATAGGGAATAAAGATATTTAGCAAAAAGAAAAATTAGGGAATAAAGATTTATTTTTATTAAAAAAATTATATTTTATAAAGTTTTTTGAAGAAATTATTAAAAAGATGGTTTAGATTCGTCATTTAATAAAAAGTACTTATTTTCAGAAAATATAAATATTATTTTACTTTTCTTAAATAAATAAAAACTTATTTTGATAAAATAAGATAAGTCAAACCCAACTCCTAAAGGACCGTTGGAGCTTTTTAAAAAAAATAGCAACTCCAATGGGTGCCAAAAAGAGTGCCAAAATATCATATGTGGCGTGACGTGGCATGACACTCTTGTTGGCTCTCCATTGGAAAGGAAGGGGTGTCAAGTAAAGTCGCCAATTTTTGGCACCCTCCTAAAATGGAAAGAAGTGTATATATCACCCTAAAGCATATGGTTTCTTATCTTTTTATACTTATATTTGTTTTATTTAATTTTTCAAATTAAGTTATAAAATGTTCAATATATAGTGAAATTATAAATTTTATATATATAATATATATATATATATATATATATATATATATATATGAATGTGATGTACAGTGAGTAGTTAGTAATAATTTCGAGTGAATTTATTGGGCGTGAATTTATTCGAGTAGTTAGTGATCTTCAAGCGGCTTTAGTGGAGCATATTTGGTCAAATTTAGAGATCATATTTGACTCTAGTATTTATTCAAATTTAAAATTAATTATATTAGCATAAATTAATTGAATGTATTTTGTTTGGTTTATATAAAAAAGACTATATTGTACAGTTATGTGGCAATTTTGGTTGCCAACCATTGGAGCAAATTTTTGTGTAAGAGTTGCTAAAAGTACAAATAAAGAGAGAGAAGATAAAATAATAGTACTTTTGATGATGTGTCATTTTAAGCAATTTTAGTTAGCAACCCCATTGGAGATGCCCCATTGGAGATGCTAGAGCAGGTGCAAAACCAGAACCTCTTTCATAATAAAACAAGTGAGAGACCGAACATAATTTGAGCGATGTTATCATTCTGATCATTGCTTCGCGACCATAAAGACCATAATCATTAGAAAATATGCTCATGTTTCAAGTGATTGTACTCCTGTAAGGCAACAGAGGAGTTGACTTGATGCCTGAATTTACATATGAAACAAGCAATCCTCTAATTATTTTTTATAAAGATCAACATCAAGGTTTCAGTTGTATATTTTCATATAATTTCTTTGTTACATATAGTGACATTAATATGCAACGAACTTGACTAATTCACTCATTCTTAAATACAAACGAAAGAGTAAGAATCACATTTTTATGCAGCTTAAAAGTTGTGTTTGGTGTGACCGTCAAATGTCTGCTTGCTATCTGTGAGTTCACAAGTTCAAACCTTGGAAAATAGCCTTCTTATCAGGAAGCTAGTATGAGGAAACTGAGAGCCTTGGAGTTGGCACTACAACTAAAGGAACTCTCTTCTTCAACACGATCCCAAACTTCTCAGAAACATCCAGCTTCTCTCCTGCTGGTAATTCCCAGTTAAAAGAATGCAGAAGAGAGGCAAGGAAGTACATTACTGTTCTCTCAGCCATCGGCAATCCTGCACAAATTCTTCTGCCAGAGCCAAAAGGGAAATAACTGAAGTCATGGCCACTGTAGTCTAATTTACCATCTGCAAATCGTTCTGGACGGAACTCCAGTGGATTTTCCCAGATTGATGGATCTCTCTGTATTGCCCATGCGTTGATAAAGACCCGAGATCCTTTAGGAACCGTGTAGCCTCCAATTATGCAGGATTCATTTGGAGAATGTGGCACTAAGAGTGGAAGAGCAGGGTGCAAACGCAGAACTTCTTTCATAATGTCATTTAAGTAGTGTAGTTTTGGAAGGTGTGACTCTTCCACTGTGCTGTCATTTCCCACTACTAAATCAATCTCTTCCTGGGCTTTCTTCAGGATCTCAGGACTGTTCATAAGCTCTGCCATCGCAAACTCAATCGTGTTAGAGGCTGTGTCTGTCCCGCCAACAACCATGTCCTGTCCAAAAGATACATCAGATGCAAGCAACTGGCTTTATTCAATTGCAACCACTCATTAACAAGAAGATAGATTATCTAAGTTATTTTTAAATTATGTTGTTTTAAAGTGTTTTTCTTATTTTTACTAATATGGCTTATAGCCTTACAATTGAGTATCTGTTCAGAGTATAAAACCTTAACCACTGAGCTATCCAATCGTGCTCGTTAAAGTGTTAATTGTATCTAGAGCAGTAAAAGTTTCGGAAAATATAAGAAAACATACCAGCAAGAGTGCTTTGAGGTGATTCATGGTCAGAGGTACTTTGGCATCTTGATCATCCTTCAGTTGCAACAGAACCTGCAAAAAGTCTTTGCTCTCTGCACCACCACCCTCCTTCATTTTCAAACGTTGATCGATTACAGCATCAAATATCAGATCAAGTTTCTTATTTGCACCTTCTGCCTTCTTCTTGACCCCTTGCAAATCAAACCTGGCCAGAACTGGGAAAAAATCAGATATATTTGGCTTTGCAAGGCTGGAAGATACCTCAGCCACCGCTTGCCTGAACTCCATCGCAATTGCAGCCCTCTCTTTGCCCTTGACCGATCCACCCCACAACATATTTGTAATCACATTTAGCACTGTTAAGAACATTTGTTCACCCAAGTTAACAGGACAATTTGCCTGATCATACAAATATTTACAAGTATTCTTTATCTCCTGCTGTCTGATGTGGTACACAGTATCAAGGATCGAATGTCCAAGCATCTCACGGACACAAACTTTTCTCAGCATCCGCCATTCTGGACCATACGGTGTCCACACAATATCACAAGCACCAGTTTCCATGGCTTTTGTGACAGCTGGAACGTCACGATTTGCAAAATTGACATCGTTGTCTTTGAGGACCTCACGCGCCAAGGCTGGTGAGGTGATCACTATGCTTATCTTTTGACCGAGCCTGAGCGTCAGAATTGGACCATAGGTCCGAGCCAGGCTCTCAAGATATGAGTGGAACTCGGGTTTGAGGAAGGGGAGACTTCCTACCACAGGGAGACCTCGTGGCCCTGGTGGCAATAGCAGGTGTTTCGGTTTATTGAGCATCCAAGAGTACCATGAAACGGTGAACAAAACAAGGGAGAGACTGAACATAATTAGAGCAATGTTATCATTTTGATCATTGCTTTGCCACCAGAAAGACCAATAATCATAAGAAAAAATACTCATATTTCGACGAATTAGTACTGTAATAGGTTGTTGATCTGAAATCTCAAAGACAGTGGGATTTGTCGATATAGCTTAATTGTTTCGCATTTGTAGTGTGGCTGAAAGCATCTCTTTTCTCTTCTAGTACCCAGATGCTTTTTTGTACTTGTTTTTGTATTCTAGGTCGAAGAGCACCAGAGGAGTTGACCGAGTGCCTCACTTCATAAATGAAACAGTAAATATTTGTATATAAAATGGGTTTGTCTAGTGTGTGCCCATGGGCACATGCTAAGCACAAAAATTCATTAATTTGGAGGGTTTTGATTGGTGTGGTTGTTGTAACTGCAGGGGGTCCACTATTATTAAAGAGAATAAGCCAATCAAAACTCTCCAAATTTATGTGTTTTAGTGCTTAGCATGTGCCCATGGGCACACACTAGAAAAACCGATATAAAATATAGAAGATACCAAATTTATATAAAAGCTCGACATCAAAGTTTCAACTGCTTATTTTTATATAATTTCTCCTTCACATATTGAAGACATCCGATAAAACTGACTACTTATTTTCATATAATCTTGTTGCAAATTCGGCATCAATTGCTAAGACTTTTTCATGGATCTCAGAACAGAGATGACAACTGAGTGATCCATATATTTTTTGAAGACGAGATTTATGCAGCTTGAAGGTTGTGTTTGGTGAGACGGTCAACTAATCATAATATTCTTTAGTTCACGGGTTCAAACCCCTGAAAACACCCTTATTTTATTAAAGTTGAAGTATGCATTTAAGTAGGAAAAATATTCTGCATATTTCATCAGATACACCAGCTAAGGCCAGCTCAAATTTATTTAACTGATTCAAAATAATTACTCCCTCCGTCTCAATTTATAGGTCCATTTTGGAATAAACACGCATATTAAGAAAAAAGTTGGTTAGATAGAATCTTATCTCATGTATCATTAATTAATGCATTGAAAAGTGAGAATATAGTTGATTTTCAAAAAAATCACAATAAATATAGGGATTTAGTGCATTGAAAAATGAGAATATGAGTTTCAAAAAAGTCACAATTAATATGTAGATAAATTTGTATTGAAAGAAGAGAGGGACAAGTATTTTGGGACAAATTTTTTTCCCAAAGTGGACCTATAAATTGAGACGGAGGGAGTATCCTATAATTTTTCTTGGAAACCCTTGTTCTGCAACCTAAACAATCGAATACAAACATAAAATGGTGTATGTTATCATAGACAGTTTCACATTTCTGAAAGGCCAACCAGATCTAACCGCAGGCCAAACTGTTTTCTGCAAATCGTATGTGTTTTTATAGTGCATTCGTATACTTTTTTAGTTACAATCTAAGGTTTATAGCCTGAATTAGCATATCTGTTGATAAACGCCAAGGAAATGCTAGTCAATTGCGAAACATTCATCGCATACTTCCGGGCTTTGGCCTTAACATATCCTTCATTTACATTATAGAAGCCATCCATGCAAGTAGTATAGTCTGTCAAAGCTGCACTCACCCATGTCTGGACATTACTTATTTCGAAATTAAAATGTGTGGTTCCATCATCCATATGATCCATCTGGTCCATCGATCTCTGAAGCTCGTAAACCGAGTCATCCGTCACCTCAACACAATCGCGCAATGCTGCCCTCTCGCCTACACTCAAGCCCTTGTACTTTGACATATTTTTCATTGTCATGAAAGTTGACTTAGCTTCCTTGAGTGTCACAGAAATAGAAGTATTTGCCAGGAGTTTGGGACTGGCCTGGACTTTTTCCGCGAATTTCGACATTGATTTGTAACAAAGCTGGGGATACAAGGTGGAGTTGCATGAGACTCTGATGAATTCAGTGTAGTTGTTCTTGCTTGTTCCTGGGGAAGCAAAGCTGGTGGCTTGACAGGTACTCAAATATGCTGTCAAGTAGAGAAAAATAAGTAGAGATTTCAGCATTGTTGCATGGGAAACCATGGATGATTTCAGCTTATTTGGTTGCTTGATGAGGTGGTGGGAATAATTGGGGATTGTTGAGAGCAAATTTAAAGAGGAAAAAAGGTCTGAATTTATGGGGAAAACTATTAACTAAGGCAGTGGCTCCCATGAAGCCAAACAGATAATAGGAAAGACAAAAATCTAAGTTTGAAAGCAAAAGAACTTGGTGTTACGTAGAAGCTAATGTGTTGAGATAGCTGTCAAGAAATTTGTAGCCTGTAAAATCTTATCCTACCTCATTTTAGTGAGGCAGTTTACATCTTTTGTTCCCGGAATTTTGTGTTATCTATATAAGAAAAATTGTTCTCGAATTTGTTCCCAAATACTAAGTGATGTAATTTAATTCGTTTCGATCTTCCAAGCTTATAAGCTATATTCTACGTTCAAAAGCACAAATTAGAAATTTTCGATTGGTCACTAGTGGAGTTATTACATCTAGGTGTGAACCTTACAAAGCTTGAACAAAATTTCTCGAGGGTAATGGTCCTACAATTGCAGGACTAGTTGCAGCGGGGGGGAATTTTTATCGTTAAACTTTAAACTAGAAGTTTCGGCGTTTACATTAGAAAATCCTGTTTTTCAAAATAATCAGAGAAAATCATTGTCTATCGATGGCAGAGACTTGAGAGTACAAAGGTCGACATGCATTGTACACTATTTTACGGGGATGGTCGACATACATTATGTATTTATGTGCACGTTAGTTTTTCTTGGGTGGGCGTGGAATAGAGAAGTTTCCTGTGTCACAATTTCTTCGATCATATTTAAAATATCAGAATTGTTAAAATAGCTTCAAATGTTATTAATTAATCTAATAATTTGATTTTTCTGAAAAAACATTAAACAATATTATGTTTAGCTCTAAAAATTACTACAAAACATAATACAATATGACATTTTTGAGTGAAATGTTTTTATAAAATAGCGTTTAAGACTTCAAAACGCCACACGAGCCCCTCAGCTATCGATACTTATAAGTCTGATTAATATTAATATTAATTATTTTTATTTAAAATTGAAAAATTGATCAACAATTAGTATTTAATAATTTACAATTTGGGTCGTACTCTTTCAAACCCGACTGCGTCCAGCCACCTCTGGCTCTATGCAACCACAATTTATTGAGTTTGGAGGCCAGACAAGAATATTTACAGGTGATTTAACTCAGAAAAGTGTGCGATAGATCCTGCTCTTAATTACAGACAAATGCAAAGTAAATGACTTGCCTGCACATAATCTACGACTACATCATTATCTATCACTCTCTAAAAGCTTTAATTTCAAGAGTTTGTCTAGTGTGTGCTCATGGGCACATGCTAAGCACGAAAACTCATAAATTTGGTGTGTTTTGATTGGTGTGGTTGGTATAAATGCAGGGAGGCCATCATTATTAAAAGAGTGTAAGCCAATCAAAACAAAAGAAAATCATCAAATTTTGTGCTTAAGCACACCAGAGAAAAACCGTAATTTCAAAAGTCGATTTAATATCCAACCACATACAAGAAAGAACCAAGAGAATAGGCTAGATAGACACATGAACGAATAAATAAGTTTTGTCATCCAGTTACTTATAATTATGTTTTAATGAACTACAGTCCAGGTCTTTCGTTTTCTTCAGTGACATTACATTCAATTCTTCTACTTGCTTCTGGGTTGGATTCCGGGGTTCTCACTTTAAAAAATAATTCATAAATATTATTACAAAAAATGTTTTATAATAAAATCAATTTTCCGTTTGTTTTGATTTTGTGATACATAATTTAAACATATTTTGATTAGATAAAATATTTTAAATTTTTAATTTCTTTGTGAAATATATTTTGTAACCAAGATAATTTAAAAATATACTCCCTCCGTCCCAGCAGATTCTTTACGGTTTCCTCTTTGGGATGTCCCATCCAATTCTTTACATTTCAAAACTTACCAAAAATAGTAAATGGGTCCCACCACTTCCCAACTTTTCTTCCCTTTTCACACTACTTTTACTTCATTTTCACACTACTTTTACTCCACTAACTCTCTTTTATACATTAAAAATTAATGGGCCCCACCACTTCACCCACTTTTCTTTCTCTTTCCCACTACTTTATCCATATTTCTTAACCTCCGTGCCCAAACCAAACGTAAAGAATTGGCTGGGACGGAGGGAGTATTATATATAAAAATATCGTTACTGGGAGGCGGCAGACTATCCTTTTCGATGAATTATGGGCAACAAGAAAAACAAGTTTTTAAATGTAGAATTCCCTTAACAAAATAATTCAAAACTATTGACTATAACATGTTCATGTACATACACTGATGCACAATACATTTGACCATGTTGTGCAAATCCAAATCTTATGCCCATTATAATAATATGATATTTTATTCGTCATTTAAATTATAATTTTATATACCATGCTTGCTAGTTGCTGGATTTTTGTATTATTGTTTTCGTACTAGGAGGGTTACGATAACATATAACAATATTCTAATTCATGAAATCTTATCTTTAAACATTGGTTAATTAGCTCTTAGGTCCACATTTGGATGTGCAAATATCGTTAAGTCGATCACCCTCTTTACTATTTTTAATTATTGCTTCCGCGTAATATAATATTATCAATGGACCCCATACGTAAGTTTTTTTTTTTTTTTTTTTTTTTTAAACAAACCCCATAAGTAGCGAAATAATCTGGGCTGTAGGAAAGCTTTGTCAAACTGGACAAATCATTAGAAAATCGGCTCACAAAGAACATTGGCATGATTGTTAAATTCCACTTTAGTCAACAAGAAAACAAAATTAACGAAAAAAACTCATAGTCAACCGTATTCCTTCAGGAAAAAATGGGAATTTTTATGTCAATAATGAACGAACACCAGTGTGATTTATTAGGTTCTAATAAATGAAATTTAAGTTCAGTTTTGCGGAATAACTGACTTGACTTTATAGTCCAATATAATACTATTTTTTCTTGAAGAAAATATGATACTATTTGAGCACTAGGACAATCGAGAAGTATATATTTGTGGTGTGTATTTAACCCGACTTTAAAAACAATATTTGACTTTTACAATTTTAAATGTATTTAAATGGATTATGAATAATATATCAGAATATAAGGGAACTAAATTAGAATTCTGAAGATTTTATAATTTTAAGATGTTCAATTAAATAAATTATTTCCAAAATCTGTAGATAAGTAACTAAATAAATTATTTTATAGCATTTCATTGAGTTTTTATAAAATACATTATAATTTGATATTTTTTTAAAAAACACTAAATTTATAATATTATCTTACTTGAGATACCCACTTAAATCGGTCAAAATTTATAATACTTTAGAAATTTGATGCAAATCGTTGTCATGATCGATGAGACTAAAAACACTTACATAAATGGGTCCTGTCCCCAGCAAGTGACTGCTGGGGAACCGTTATCTGGCATATGATTTATCCACCGTCAGATCTTGTCATGGACGATCTGGATTAGAAATCAAATTTTACATATCTAGCGCTTAAAATTCTTTGGTAGGACATGACTCATTTCGGCATTTCATCAAATATGTTAGCCGCAACAAATAAAACAAGCTTGATCCCAGTTATTCATAATTCCTCTAATTCTTTTGCCGTGATTACACAATGTTTAAAGACCCACAATAATGCATATTAAACCATCCAAATCATATAATGAAAATCATTTATCAAAATCATGATCTTATAAAAAATAAAGCTCGACAAAAGTCTGTATTCCATTGAATAGTGTTAATGGATCGCACAAACCAGCTGGAAAGTTAAAATCACAGAGTTTTGCAGTGTAAACGTGGGGAGTATTTTGATCGTGTGATGTGTTGTTGTTTTTGACCCGTTGTGTTTAAAGTATGTATGTTATCAAGCGCTTTTTAAGCGTCGGAACCGTCTAGCTCTTTTTAACTGCTAGACGTGTAGCGTTTAGCGCTTAAAAACCGCTAGACATATAAAATCTGATTTCTAATCTAGACCGTCCATGACAAGATCTAATGGTGGAAAAACCATATGTTAGATAAAGGTCTCCCAGCAGTCACTTGCTGGGGACCAGGACCCTACATAAATTTATTAAAAATTATTGTCATGACGTGCACTTTTTATTGATCTGTTAAATTATATAGCTATCAGAATTATTTATATTGATTTGACTTAAATATATCTATGCTATCAGATCTTAGCATAATTTTCCCCGACTTTATTTTGTTTAATTTAAAACTTATGCGGTTTTATTGTTGTACAAGCTCAAACCAGCTCCATGTTATAAAGTTGAGTTGAGAATTGAGATATGATGTGTGACTGTGAGCAAGTACAACATCCTACTGTACACTTCCTCTTCCCCTCCCCTCGTTTCTTTACGTTGCTTTTCGACACGTTTTTTAAAACTCGTTTAAAGTGTAATTTCATAATATATTTTTAAGAATTTTTTTTCTTGAATAAAGTTTAATGTTTGAATTTTTATTCAAAAATTTTTTTGAAAAAGATATTATGAAACTATACTTTATAGGATTATCAAAATACGTGTAAACAGAGTGAACGTAAACAATCTAGAGGGACGAAGAGAGTATATCTTATAAATTATAAATATAATATAATATAGTGACACATGATTTTTATATATGAATTTCAATAATATATCGGGAGGTGAAAAGATGAAAGAGAATATATGCCATAGAAGTGAAATAGAGATGCCTTGAAAATGAGGGAAAGAGCTAATGTTTTAAGACACCGTATAGTTAGAGTATTTATCTATATAAAATGTCTTAAAATTGTAGTTTAGGACACTAGTTTAGGATATTCTCGTTTCTCACCAAAGCCAGCCACCTACCCGTTTGGGCTTTGAAAATAGCCTGGGCCGAAAAGATTTAATAAAGAAAGTGTGAGTTTATAGCCTATAGCGGTTAGCCCACGCCATCAGTTTATTCTTATTGAGCCTTTTAATTGTATATATTTTTAGTTTAAAGAAAATTGTATATATTTTTAATGTTAAATCAAACTTCAACTAATCAAACTTTAGCTTCAAATCTCAGTAGGTGACAGAGACCTGCTCAATACTTATAAATTCTTGACTTTATTTCTTTTCCTAAGTAGAAAATACGGAGTAACATTTTTGTTACTCATTTGAAACTTGATAGATATAATTTCAATTATTTTTACAATCTCTTCAATTCGTGCTCGCGATTTGGAGTATTGGGTCTTCGTAATAGGTCCTTATGTCTAAAATCAAACTCTATCCAAAATTTTAATTATTAATATACTCACCGTAAACCCTCATAATTTACCCGCAACTCGTGATCTCAACCCAAACTTACAACCCTCTAGTCCAAATTAGTACTTTTTCGATCAATTCTTGTTTGGTTTGATTTTTTAAAAAAATGTAAATATATTATTTTGAAATGAGAAATAAGTGATTTAATGTAAATAAAAACTATTAAATACTTATTAAATATTTGATATTTAAAAATATTATATAGATATAAATTTATATGAAGTTTATTTTTTTGAAATAATCCTTGTTTTAGATGTTTAAGGTTAGCCAAATACGCTGAAACGAGTAATTTTTAACCTCAAATTATATACTCCCTCTGTCCCTCTCATTTCTTTACGGTTACTATTTTCGGATGTCCCTCTCATTTCTTTACGTTACCATAAATAGTAAGTTTTTATCATCATTACACCCACTATCTTCCCCCACTATCTCATATTTAATGTGGCGCCCTCCAAACCCGGGTCAGAAGTTTGGGGTCCACACCATAACATTACCTGTAATTAATAATATAAAATATGCAGTGACCCTTAACTGTCCATGGATCGCAACAGGTTAAAGTATAAAACAAGCCACAACATAACTTTAATTATTACAAACCCAAATCCCAAAATATAATCTTAAATCTTACAAGCTTACACGTCATTTGTGTCTCATTATTCAAACTAATACATATATCAAAAGCCAAGTGCTGCCGATAGCTCTCTCCATCTCTCAACATGGAATCCTGGCCTTACCACTAGCCTGCGGATCATCGTTACCAACCTTCTCTGCTTTCACTGGAAAGAACATAGAGTTTCGCAAGAATGAGCTAACAAGCTCAGCAAGTATAACAATATCCATTTAAACATTTATCAAAAGATGATGGAAATCAGTATTTAAGAGAATCAATCTCAATATCCAGTTTCTTTTTAGAATTTCGATTAGAATTGGATATTAAATTTTATTTTTAAAAACCAAAGGTTAGGCTGCTGATCAGTCAGACACTAACCCCGAGCAGGCCCCGCCATGCTCGTTTACTGGATCCAAGGCACACATTGGCCTAAAGCGACCACTCATCTGGTCTGACCATTCATTTGGTCCATTTAAAAAAACTATCCAATTCTATTATAAATCAGGATGAATAACAATATAATGCAATAAACAGAATCATTAAGAACATAATTAAATTTTGGAGCAGAAACCGTATTCATTTCAGAAGTATTTTAAGGATATTCCAAAATAAGAATCAGGAATAATTCCACGAGTCAAGGAATCAGATATAGCATATCTGGATTTCAAGTGAACAATAATCATGGTTTGTATGAAAGAAGGTCTCTGGTTTTATTAAAGAATTCACAGGTAAAAAGGGTATTTTCAAATCCAAGGAAATTAAGTTATTGAAAAGGAACAACAATTGTGGGGTGTATGATATCCCAGGTATGATTGACTTCCAGTCGATTGGTTTGAAGATCAAAGGTGTGTCAAAACATTGAAATAAGGTTTATATGGTAGTTATCCAAGAATCTCAAGGTTTGAAGGTTTACAATTGAATAAGGTTTCCAAAATAAATATCAAAGAATCAAGTTAATGGCTCAAGAATTAATGAATGAATAGTTCAATTGATAGTCAAAGAATCTGGTTGATGGTTTAAGAATCGGTGAATTAAACAATTCATGATATGGCTCAAGAAATGCCATGAGTGAATTAGAAAGCTAGCAAAGCAATCACATCAAGGATCATATATATATATAATTGAAGGAAAGTATCAAGGAAACTTGCCTTATACTGACGATTTCAAATTTCAATCGCTCCTGCTCGATATACTATTCTATATCCACTTGCTTTCCCTTTTATTACGCCTCGCTTCTCTGCTAATCATCACAACTAATTATCAATATGTGATCTCATACTATTCTCATCATCCTTTATTCGAAACAAGCTTCTATCTACCCTTCGTTTCACCCAAATCCGATTTACGGATCAAAAGATATGTCAAAAACAATTTTATATCAATCACGTAGACACATAACATGTCAATTAGATAGCACATAGCACATATCACATAAAATATTTAATAAAATATATTTTTCAAAAGAGGTTTGAAGTCAAACGGACTTTTCTGGTATTTATTATGAATTTTTAAACATTTTTCGGAATTAAAACGGGTCAAAGAACCATTTATAAATAAACAATCCATTTCTGGATACTCGAAATCACGTCCGAAATCATTTGAAATCAATTAACGAGCTTCAATCATATTTTAGAATAATATTTTAAAGCTCGAAACTATTTTTCAGAATTTTAAAATCATTTAAAATTATTTAAAATAATTAAATCTAATTAATAAATCAATTAAAATCAATTAATAATTAATTAAAACAATTAATCAATTAATAATTAAATTAATTGACTAATTATAATAATTAATTACTAATTAAAATTAATTAATAAATTAAATCAGATTTATTTTTGAATTAATAAATATTTAAAAACTATTTTTGAAAATAATTAAATCATTTTCGAAATAAAAATAATTTAAAATAAATCAGTTTTTAAAAGTTTTAAAACTTCAGGGTTTAAACTGCAAAGTTTTGAAAATAGAAGGTTCAGAATGTCAGAAACGAAACTACGGTGGGAAAACTTTACCACCCCCATAACTTGGGTGACTAAACGGCAATTTGCCGCCGTTGTCACCCCCGATCGCCGGAAAACACCCCAGGGATGCCAGAACTTCACCATAAACTGCAGATCAGACCTACTCGATGCCAGGAACTTGTTACAACCAACCAATTAAGCAATAGGTTCGTGATTTGGCCGGAATAACTCGAAGAAGTTCGCCGTCGCCGGCGAAACTTCTCCTCGTCGATTCGTCCAAACCATGAACCTCACCCTACTTTTGAGACCACCATTCGACTCCTCTAAACCTCCCCAATCCATTCCACACTTCAATTTACCCATGTACCTCCAGAATAACAAACCCCCAATTTCCAATTGAAAACATTCAAACGGCTATAAACCCTAGTTTCTAATTCGAACAATTAAACTCAATTTTGAACATGTTATTGAACTCCAAATCAAGCATATGATATACCAAAATGATCAGGAGAACATTATCTACAACATACAATCATCAAATCACACAAACAACTTCAAAATCAAAGAGCCCTAATTTAAGCCTATTTAGTTCGAATTTAAATCTCAAAATCCATACCCACCTGATGTTGCTGCACTGATTTTGATGCTAGATTATGATTCTACTTGTTAAAACCTTCAATTTGAGCCCTTGAACACCAAAATCCGAGTCCGATAACGCGTCCAAATCCTCGTTTGAATCTCAAGAACACGAAGAACTCTCTCGGGAATTTCTCGGTTTTAACTGGTTTTATGATTTTCGTAATAAAATAAAGTACAGTTAAGTATATTTATACTTAAGAATAATTAATACCCCTTTGGATCATATATGGCAGGAAAATACACTGTTTAATAGCTTTATACTAATAAAACGGGTCCAATCGGTACCGGTTTTCGAGATAATCATCAAACGGGGCTTTTTAATCCGTCATTAATACGCGGGTCCCACCGTCATTATTACAAGATAAGGATGAGAATAAAATATTGTGTTTCACGTTTATCGAGACAACTAGATAATTATCTAATACCGAAAAACTCCGCCGGACCGACTCCGGAACAAACCGTACTCCGGATCGAAAAAGTCAAAACATGAAAAATGTCCGGAATGTTCAAATTAAGCTAAAGGTGAATTTTGTTGAAATTTTCGGGAAGTAAAATCTCGGTACCGTTGTAGGTTGACGGTTTTTGAAGAAATCAAAATAATTAATAATTAATTAAAATATACATAATTAAATCCGTAAATCCAATATAAAATCATCTGACAATACATAAATCGATATGAAAATATCTAAATAAACTATATTTTGTACTAAACATATAAAAATTGATATTCCTCAAATTTAATCAACAATACTTAACTAAATTAATAGAACAGGAACCAATTAATTCACAGAAATTCATATAAAATTCATATAATATTCATTAATCATTCAGATAATTACACGGATAATCCCAGATGTTACATCCTTCCCCCCTTAAAAGGATTCTGTCCTCAGAATCACTTAGGTGAACAATTGAGGGTACTTTTCACGCATATCACTTTCTAATTCCCAGGTTGACTCTTCAACCTTTGGGTTTCTCCACAACACTCTTACTAATTTCACTACCTTGTTTCTTAACACCTTCTCTTTTCTATCTAAAATTTCCACTGGTCTCTCCACATACGATAAATCTGCCTCGAGTTCTACCGGCTCATACTCTATCACATGTTTCGAATCTGGATTATACTTCTTAAGCATCGATACATGAAAGACGTTATGAATGTGCTCCATTTGCGGGGGTAACGCCAATTCGTACGCTACTTTGCCTACACGTCTCAAGATTACAAATGGCCCCACGTATCGGGGACTAAGCTTGCCTTTCTTTCCGAATCTGGATAGTCCTTTCCATGGTGACACCTTCAGTAACACTGCTTCTCCGTCTTCAAATTCTACGTTCTTCCGGAATTGATCTGCATAATTTCGTTGACGACTCTGTGCTGCAATTAGTCGTTTCTGAATAATTTCAACGACTTCCTTTGTTTGCTGTACTAATTCCGGTCCCAATACCTTGCGTTCTCCGACTTCATCCCAATATACTGGTGATCGACATTTACGTCCGTAAAGAGCTTCATAAGGAGGCATCCCAATACTTGCGTGATAACTATTATTGTATGCAAATTCCACTAAAGGTAGATGCTCGTCCCAATTGCCTTTGAAATCGATTGCACAAACACGTAGCATGTCCTCGATCGTTTGAATAGTTCTCTCACTTTGGCCGTCTGTTTGTGGATGATATGCCGTACTCATATTCAATTTAGTGCCCAAGCATTCCTGAAAACTTTTCCAAAATCTCGAATTAAATCGTGGATCTCTATCTGATACAATGGATACAGGAACTCCATGACGAACTACAATCTCTTTCAGGTACATATGAACTAATTTATCCAAAGAGAATCTCTCGTTGATCGGAAGAAAATGCGCTGACTTGGTTAGTCTATCCACTATAACCCAAATGGCATCATGGTTTGCTTTAGTCCTTGGTAATCCTACAATAAAATCCATAGCAATATGTTCCCACTTCCATTCTGGAATCTCTAAAGGTTGCAATAATCCACTTGGTCTTTGGTGTTCTGCTTTCACTCTTTGACACGTATAACATTTACTTACCCATTCTGCAATTTCTCTTTTCATGTCTGGCCACCAATAGTGCTCCTTTAAATCTCTATACATCTTAGTGCTGCCTGGATGAATGGAATACCTAGAATTGTGTGCTTCCTGCAATATATCATTCTTTAACTCTGTCACTGGTGGAATCCATATCCTGGAAGAAAATCTAAGAATACCTTGATCATCTTTCTGTGTACACAACTCTTCTCCCACTAACTTGTTTACATCCTGATCCATTACCTCTTCCTGGCACTTCTTAATCTTCTCTAATAGCTCTGGTTGAAAGGTCATGGTATACATTGCTATCTTTGATGATTCATGAATTCTTACCTCAATTTCCAACTTTTGGAACTCTTTATATAACTCCTCTGGCACAGTCAATACATTTAATCTTTCCTTTCTACTTAAAGCATCCGCTACAACATTGGCTTTTCCTGGATGATACTTAATCGTACAATCATAATCCTTAATCAACTCCAACCATCTCCTTTGTCTCATGTTCAGCTCCTTCTGAGTAAAGATATACTTTAAACTTTTATGGTCTGTATAAATCTCACATTTTTCTCCGTACAAATAATGTCTCCATATTTTTAATGCAAATACAATAGCTGCTAACTCCAAGTCATGAGTGGGGTACTTCTGTTCATGAGGTTTAAGTTGTCTAGACGCATACGCAATAACTTTATCATGTTGCATCAATACACATCCTAATCCTTTATACGAGGCATCACTATAAATCACAAAATTTCCTTGCTCATCTGGAAGGGACAATACTGGTGCTGACACTAATCTCTTCTTCAACTCCTGAAAACTTTCCTCACATTTCTCATTCCATATGAACTTCTCATTCTTTCTAGTTAACTTAGTCAGTGGGGTTGCAATTCTTGAAAAATCCTGTACAAATCTTCTATAATAACCTACTAACCCCAAGAAACTCCTGATATCTGTGGGGGTCTTTGGTCTTTCCCAATTCATTATAGCTTCAATCTTTGCTGGATCTACTTTGATTCCTTCACGACTCACTATGTGCCCTAGAAATTGAACTTCTTGTAACCAAAATTCACATTTAGAAAACTTTGCATACAACTTCTCCTTTCTTAATATCTCTAAGGCTGTTCTTAAATGTTCTGCATGCTCCTCCGCTGTCTTAGAATATATCAGAATATCATCTATAAAAACAATCACAAACTTGTCCAAATACTTCTTAAAGACTCTATTCATTAAGTCCATAAAAGCTGCTGGTGCATTCGTTAATCCAAAAGCCATTACTAGAAATTCATAATGACCATACCTTGTTCTAAAAGCTGTCTTAGGTATATCCTCAGATTTGATTTTGAGCTGATGGTATCCCGACCTAAGGTCAATCTTAGAGAAATACTCTGCTCCTTTCAACTGGTCAAACAAGTCGTCAATACGGGGTAAAGGATATTTATTCTTGATGGTAAGCTTATTAAGCTCTCTGTAATCTATACATAACCTCATACTTCCATCTTTCTTCTTCACAAACAACACTGGTGCTCCCCATGGGGATACACTAGGTCTGATCACTCCTTTCTCCAATAACTCTTGTAATTGTTTTGCCAATTCTTTCATCTCTACTGGTGCCATCCTATACGGGGCTTTGGATATTGGCTCGGTTCCAGGTGCTAAGTCAATTGCAAATTCTATCTCTCTATCTGGAGGAAGTCCTGGTAACTCATCCGGAAACACGTCTGGAAATTCATTCACTACCGGAATATTTTCAAGTTTTAATGGTTCTTGACTTTTATCAATTACATAAGCAATATAGGCTTCGCATCCTTGTCGTAACATCCTCCTTGCTTGGATCATGGTTAAAAATTTCTTTACTTGCTTCTGTCCTCTAAATGTTATTACCTCGTCGTCTGGTGATATTAATATTACCTTTTTATTTTTACAATCTATCTGCGCACTATGTTTAGACAACCAATCCATCCCTAGGATTACATCAAACTCCCCCAACTTGAAAGGTATCAAGTCGGCACAAAACTTATTTCCTAAAATCTCAATTTCACAATCAGGGCAAACTCGATTAACAGAGATACGATCCTGATTAGCTAGTTCTACATTCATAACCTCATTCAACAATTCAACTGGACAATTCAACTTATCAACAAAAGCTTGAGAAATAAATGATCTAGTAGCTCCGGAATCAATTAACACCTTGGCATTTATAGAGTTTACATTAAGCGTACCTGTCACCACATCTGCATCCTGAATAGCATCCTTCACTGACATATCAAAAACTCTTGCCCTAGGAGGTTCATTCACTTCTGGAACAGTTCCCATGATTCTAAGTGCATTGCTAGCAGGGGCTGGTGTCTTGCAGTCCTTAGCCATATGTCCTGGCTTTCCACATTTAAAACATGTATATCCTATGGCTGGAGTCTTACTTGTTGAGCCTCTATTGGTCTGATCTTTTATTGCTGGCTGGTTCTGACATTCTCTAGAGTAGTGTCCTTTCTGGTTGCATTTAAAACATACCACATTCAGTTTGTTACATACTCCTCCATGTCTCTTGCCACACGTTTGACATTCCGGCATTGAAGACCTTTGCTGATTGGCCTGACTTCCCGTAAGAAAACGTCCTCCCTGTCCACCACTGCCTATTTTCTTAAAATTAGAACTTCCTCCTGCTTGAAATTTCCCTTTCTTCGGAAATTTTCCTTGATGAGATGATCCTCCTCTTCTCTTCTTATCCTCTTTAGATTTCTGAAACAACTCATTCTCAGCCTCCGCAATCATTGCCTTCTCAACCACTGCCGCATACGTCTCTAATTGCAAAATAGCTAACTTGCTTCTAATCCAAGGCTTCAGACCTTGTTGGAACCTTTTTGCTTTCTGCCTATCTGTCTCTACATAAGTTGGCACAAACCTAGCCAATTCCGCAAACTTATTCTCATATTCCACCACAGACATATTTCCTTGTTTCAGCTCTAAAAAGTTCAACTCCATTTGATCTTGAAGAAACCTAGGAAAATACTTTTCTAAAAACACTTCCTTAAATCTCTCCCAAGTGATCTCAACTGTACCTTCCATATTCTTCACAGATTCCCACCAATACGTTGCTTCATTCTTTAAGTAATGACTGGCAAACTTTGTTTTCTGCTCCTCACTTGCTGGAACTAATTCAAAACACTTCTCCATTTCTTTTAACCATGTTTGGGCTGCAACAGGATCTGCTGAGCCCTTAAACTCTGGAGGATTAACTGCCTGAAAAGTTTTAAAAGTTACCCTAGGATTCTCTTGATGTTGCTGTTGTCGGGTAAGATGAGCAGTTTGCTGAGCCAAAATTTGAATTAGTTGGGCCACAGCAGGATCTACTGGGCCTATGTTGACATTCTGGTTATCATTGTTATCATTGATGCTGTTGGTGCCTTCAGGATCACTGTTGGCACGAGTATGTCTTGTTGGAGGCATTCTGTAAAGAAGAAACAATTTACTTAGTCGTTTTAAATCAAATTCTCTTTTTATAAAAGGTTTTTAAGAAAACAGATTTATACATTTTTGAAAACATTTTTGAGATTATTTAACTAAATAAATTGCATGCTTCTTTACAGAATGTAAAACATTGAAAGAAAGATTGTAATACTATTACAAGAGTTTATGATTGGTACTGAAAGTAAAGTAAAGTAAAACAAGTGCGATAAAGTAAAGGACAAGACTGAAAAGTAAAAGATGCTGATATATATAAGTCAGTGCTGGAGATACAAGCGTCAAGCGCTTTATCAAAAGTAAAGTACAACAACAGCAACAGCAAGACTATCCTCTAGTCCGCTCGGCTAGTCTATATATACATGTCAAAATCGGCTGATGACCATAACATACACATCATCTGGCCAGCTCCGCTAGTCTATATGTACATGTCAAAATCTGCTGACCTGATACAACTACTCACTATGCTGCATCATACACACTACTCACTATAGTACTGATCATCTCCAACATCTAATACACTCCAGACCTATGGAAAGTCTGGTCCTCCGATAACATCCAGCCGCTCCAAGACCCAACGAGCCCAGTCTATAATATCTCCAGGGGTACCAAGTGGTGCGGTGATCCCACATAACCTCTCTACTGCCTCTGTCCTAAAAGCACGTATCTCCTCTCTCAACTGTCGCTCCGCCCTGTTAGGGTCTAAATCCCCCATCGCCTGTGTCAGCTCTCCAATCTGGCCCAACAACTCATCTCTCTCCATCAAGAGTGCCTGATAGTAGTGATAGGGTACTGAAAGAGGGGAACACGGATAAGAGGGTCCAACGCCTGAAAATCCTGAAGACTCATGCTCTGGTGGGGGTCCACGGATAGGAGGTCGCATAATAGGAGCAGGTGGGGGCATCTCAGGTGCAGGTGGGGGTATAGCCCTAAGCGGTACAGCTGCAATAGGGGTCTGTCCACTACGAGGGTATCCAGGTGGACGTGAAGGTCCAGCTACAGGTGGGGGTGTAAGTGCCCTGGGTGGGGATATAGGTACAACTCCTGGACGGGGTGGAAGTCCCTCCACTGTCGACTCTGAATGATCAGAATGAACCGGGGTACTGGGGCCTGACATACCTGATAGTCTGAGAATCACATGAACAAACTCGTATGAGAATCTGTATCCGCTACCAACATCAACCCTAAATCTATTACGAATAATCCTCAACCTCTCAACGTTCTATCTACCTATCACTCATTTCTAGTCCTAAACTTCTACCCAACCTAACAATCTAGGCTTGTTTCATTGACTTAAACCTGTCGCTCTGATACCAACCTGTGGCGCCCTCCAAACCCGGGTCAGAAGTTTGGGGTCCACACCATAACATTACCTGTAATTAATAATATAAAATATGCAGTGACCCTTAACTGTCCATGGATCGCAACAGGTTAAAGTATAAAACAAGCCACAACATAACTTTAATTATTACAAACCCAAATCCCAAAATATAATCTTAAATCTTACAAGCTTACACGTCATTTGTGTCTCATTATTCAAACTAATACATATATCAAAAGCCAAGTGCTGCCGATAGCTCTCTCCATCTCTCAACATGGAATCCTGGCCTTACCACTAGCCTGCGGATCATCGTTACCAACCTTCTCTGCTTTCACTGGAAAGAACATAGAGTTTCGCAAGAATGAGCTAACAAGCTCAGCAAGTATAACAATATCCATTTAAACATTTATCAAAAGATGATGGAAATCAGTATTTAAGAGAATCAATCTCAATATCCAGTTTCTTTTTAGAATTTCGATTAGAATTGGATATTAAATTTTATTTTTAAAAACCAAAGGTTAGGCTGCTGATCAGTCAGACACTAACCCCGAGCAGGCCCCGCCATGCTCGTTTACTGGATCCAAGGCACACATTGGCCTAAAGCGACCACTCATCTGGTCTGACCATTCATTTGGTCCATTTAAAAAAACTATCCAATTCTATTATAAATCAGGATGAATAACAATATAATGCAATAAACAGAATCATTAAGAACATAATTAAATTTTGGAGCAGAAACCGTATTCATTTCAGAAGTATTTTAAGGATATTCCAAAATAAGAATCAGGAATAATTCCACGAGTCAAGGAATCAGATATAGCATATCTGGATTTCAAGTGAACAATAATCATGGTTTGTATGAAAGAAGGTCTCTGGTTTTATTAAAGAATTCACAGGTAAAAAGGGTATTTTCAAATCCAAGGAAATTAAGTTATTGAAAAGGAACAACAATTGTGGGGTGTATGATATCCCAGGTATGATTGACTTCCAGTCGATTGGTTTGAAGATCAAAGGTGTGTCAAAACATTGAAATAAGGTTTATATGGTAGTTATCCAAGAATCTCAAGGTTTGAAGGTTTACAATTGAATAAGGTTTCCAAAATAAATATCAAAGAATCAAGTTAATGGCTCAAGAATTAATGAATGAATAGTTCAATTGATAGTCAAAGAATCTGGTTGATGGTTTAAGAATCGGTGAATTAAACAATTCATGATATGGCTCAAGAAATGCCATGAGTGAATTAGAAAGCTAGCAAAGCAATCACATCAAGGATCATATATATATATAATTGAAGGAAAGTATCAAGGAAACTTGCCTTATACTGACGATTTCAAATTTCAATCGCTCCTGCTCGATATACTATTCTATATCCACTTGCTTTCCCTTTTATTACGCCTCGCTTCTCTGCTAATCATCACAACTAATTATCAATATGTGATCTCATACTATTCTCATCATCCTTTATTCGAAACAAGCTTCTATCTACCCTTCGTTTCACCCAAATCCGATTTACGGATCAAAAGATATGTCAAAAACAATTTTATATCAATCACGTAGACACATAACATGTCAATTAGATAGCACATAGCACATATCACATAAAATATTTAATAAAATATATTTTTCAAAAGAGGTTTGAAGTCAAACGGACTTTTCTGGTATTTATTATGAATTTTTAAACATTTTTCGGAATTAAAACGGGTCAAAGAACCATTTATAAATAAACAATCCATTTCTGGATACTCGAAATCACGTCCGAAATCATTTGAAATCAATTAACGAGCTTCAATCATATTTTAGAATAATATTTTAAAGCTCGAAACTATTTTTCAGAATTTTAAAATCATTTAAAATTATTTAAAATAATTAAATCTAATTAATAAATCAATTAAAATCAATTAATAATTAATTAAAACAATTAATCAATTAATAATTAAATTAATTGACTAATTATAATAATTAATTACTAATTAAAATTAATTAATAAATTAAATCAGATTTATTTTTGAATTAATAAATATTTAAAAACTATTTTTGAAAATAATTAAATCATTTTCGAAATAAAAATAATTTAAAATAAATCAGTTTTTAAAAGTTTTAAAACTTCAGGGTTTAAACTGCAAAGTTTTGAAAATAGAAGGTTCAGAATGTCAGAAACGAAACTACGGTGGGAAAACTTTACCACCCCCATAACTTGGGTGACTAAACGGCAATTTGCCGCCGTTGTCACCCCCGATCGCCGGAAAACACCCCAGGGATGCCAGAACTTCACCATAAACTGCAGATCAGACCTACTCGATGCCAGGAACTTGTTACAACCAACCAATTAAGCAATAGGTTCGTGATTTGGCCGGAATAACTCGAAGAAGTTCGCCGTCGCCGGCGAAACTTCTCCTCGTCGATTCGTCCAAACCATGAACCTCACCCTACTTTTGAGACCACCATTCGACTCCTCTAAACCTCCCCAATCCATTCCACACTTCAATTTACCCATGTACCTCCAGAATAACAAACCCCCAATTTCCAATTGAAAACATTCAAACGGCTATAAACCCTAGTTTCTAATTCGAACAATTAAACTCAATTTTGAACATGTTATTGAACTCCAAATCAAGCATATGATATACCAAAATGATCAGGAGAACATTATCTACAACATACAATCATCAAATCACACAAACAACTTCAAAATCAAAGAGCCCTAATTTAAGCCTATTTAGTTCGAATTTAAATCTCAAAATCCATACCCACCTGATGTTGCTGCACTGATTTTGATGCTAGATTATGATTCTACTTGTTAAAACCTTCAATTTGAGCCCTTGAACACCAAAATCCGAGTCCGATAACGCGTCCAAATCCTCGTTTGAATCTCAAGAACACGAAGAACTCTCTCGGGAATTTCTCGGTTTTAACTGGTTTTATGATTTTCGTAATAAAATAAAGTACAGTTAAGTATATTTATACTTAAGAATAATTAATACCCCTTTGGATCATATATGGCAGGAAAATACACTGTTTAATAGCTTTATACTAATAAAACGGGTCCAATCGGTACCGGTTTTCGAGATAATCATCAAACGGGGCTTTTTAATCCGTCATTAATACGCGGGTCCCACCGTCATTATTACAAGATAAGGATGAGAATAAAATATTGTGTTTCACGTTTATCGAGACAACTAGATAATTATCTAATACCGAAAAACTCCGCCGGACCGACTCCGGAACAAACCGTACTCCGGATCGAAAAAGTCAAAACATGAAAAATGTCCGGAATGTTCAAATTAAGCTAAAGGTGAATTTTGTTGAAATTTTCGGGAAGTAAAATCTCGGTACCGTTGTAGGTTGACGGTTTTTGAAGAAATCAAAATAATTAATAATTAATTAAAATATACATAATTAAATCCGTAAATCCAATATAAAATCATCTGACAATACATAAATCGATATGAAAATATCTAAATAAACTATATTTTGTACTAAACATATAAAAATTGATATTCCTCAAATTTAATCAACAATACTTAACTAAATTAATAGAACAGGAACCAATTAATTCACAGAAATTCATATAAAATTCATATAATATTCATTAATCATTCAGATAATTACACGGATAATCCCAGATGTTACATCCTTCCCCCCTTAAAAGGATTCTGTCCTCAGAATCACTTAGGTGAACAATTGAGGGTACTTTTCACGCATATCACTTTCTAATTCCCAGGTTGACTCTTCAACCTTTGGGTTTCTCCACAACACTCTTACTAATTTCACTACCTTGTTTCTTAACACCTTCTCTTTTCTATCTAAAATTTCCACTGGTCTCTCCACATACGATAAATCTGCCTCGAGTTCTACCGGCTCATACTCTATCACATGTTTCGAATCTGGATTATACTTCTTAAGCATCGATACATGAAAGACGTTATGAATGTGCTCCATTTGCGGGGGTAACGCCAATTCGTACGCTACTTTGCCTACACGTCTCAAGATTACAAATGGCCCCACGTATCGGGGACTAAGCTTGCCTTTCTTTCCGAATCTGGATAGTCCTTTCCATGGTGACACCTTCAGTAACACTGCTTCTCCGTCTTCAAATTCTACGTTCTTCCGGAATTGATCTGCATAATTTCGTTGACGACTCTGTGCTGCAATTAGTCGTTTCTGAATAATTTCAACGACTTCCTTTGTTTGCTGTACTAATTCCGGTCCCAATACCTTGCGTTCTCCGACTTCATCCCAATATACTGGTGATCGACATTTACGTCCGTAAAGAGCTTCATAAGGAGGCATCCCAATCTCAAATCTATTATTAAATATTTCCTCCACTATCTCAAATCTATTATTAAATATTGATAGGTCCCACCACTTTACCCACTTTTCATCTAACTTTACTCATTTTTCATACATTGTCTTGTCTCCGTGTCCTCCTCCAATGTAAATAATTGAAGGGGACGGAGGGAGTAATTATTTATCAACTTAGTGTTTTCACGGGAAAGTTTCTGAAATCGTTTGGTTAAACTTAAAAATGTGATTTTTCTAAAATATTTGGAAAAAGATAATTTATGAGAGAAAAGCTTTTCGCTTCCTCTAACCAACTTTTTTTGCTCTAATCATTTGTTGATTGTTGAAAAAATCGATTAATCTGACCTAATTAATTTTAAAATTGGTTTTTTAATTTTTATCATATTAAAATGTAATGATTTATTAAATTTGAGGATACCCGTTCAAGTAACTTAATTAGACTGTTCTTCAATTTCGGATATTTATAGGAGTTATAAATTTTTGCTGCACTAAATTTAGCCGAAAGCATATTACTGTATGAGCAATGCTAGAGGCACCAAATTTTTTTCCCCAAAATTTGTTACCAAATGACGTGGATAACAAGTGGCGATATTTGATTGGGTGATTGATGAATCTGCAGGGGGGCCTCATTATTATGAGAATGAATGCAACCAATGAAATTTCGCCACATCATTTGGGAAAAAATTTTGGGATAAATATTTGGGGTCCCTAGAATTTTCCTTACTGTATTTTATATTTCTTTCATTGTGTAATTGCACTAACGTTGTGAATCAGCTGTTACTGTCAATTAATCAATCAGCACAAACTCAGAAAACTAATCCATTTTATAATATCGATTTCTACAAGATTGTTGCTAGTTCATCTTTCGGTTGTCAGCGGAGCAAACTATAATAGTATATTCTTTGGTTTTGTAGCAACCTAACGGTCTCTATGTATTCTGTTTTTAGTCTGATTCATTCATAATAATATTTCACAAAATTTTTGCCGTATTAGAAATTTATATTATATTATTAAAAATAAATATTTAAAAATTTAATCCTTTGTTTTTATTTATTATCATTAGACTACTTAAATTTGATTAAAATCGCTAAATTGATTTTTTATATTTCAATATGATACTATTAAGTTCGTATCTCGTCAGTAATATAATAAAATAAATTATTAATTTAAATATAAATTTTTTTATTAATAATTAAAAATCACTCGTTCATCATACGGTCAGAGGCTAGCAGATGGTAAATCTTAAAATTTCATAATATTAATAGTATTCTGAACCTCTTTTTTAAACGCATAATCAAAAACTGGAATGAATAGACTAAAATATAATTTAAAAAATAATTCTTGCAAAAAATAATAATTTTGATAAATTTAATAATGAAATTCTTGACAATTGAAGTTTTTGTAAATATATACGAACATACTCTTTTAAGAAAAAAAGTTTGTACAAATTTATTTTCAAATTTATCAAACATATATCACCGAAAAAAAGCTGTTTTTAACGGGAGCAATGATTGTTCTTTACTGTATAATTTATGAAGTAGAGTGTTGGCATTTTGTTTGCGGCAGGCTGCAGCATAAGAATAAACACATGCAAGAAAGTGACAAATCACCTATAGTAGAGACCGCAGCAAGAACTTATATATACACCTGCACTTGTTGTACATTGCTTAAACATCTTTCAAATCAAGATAAACATCAGCAAAACTAATTAATTAAACTCAGTAATGGCTGGTTTAACAAGAATGAACAGCTTGGTTGTGGCTGTGATAGTGGTGGCCATGACGGCGAGTTTCGTAACAGAAGCTCAGACCCTTCCACCGTGTGTTCAGAAGCTGATGGGCTGCGCTGATTCTCTCAACACGACAACCACGCCACCGGAGACTTGTTGTGCACCGTTGAAAGAAGCTTTAACTAATGAGCTTCCTTGTCTGTGTAAACTCTACACTAACACTGATTTGCTCAAGTCTTTTAATATTAATGTTACGCAGGCTATGGAGATGCCTGGTCGGTGTGGCATCAGTGTCAGTTTCGATGTATGCACGGGTTAGTAATTCGAAAAATTAAATCCTAATATAAATATATTTAAGAATTTCGCTTGTG
The DNA here is from genome assembly GCF_001625215.2 of Daucus carota subsp. sativus. Classification (NCBI taxonomy): domain Eukaryota; kingdom Viridiplantae; phylum Streptophyta; class Magnoliopsida; order Apiales; family Apiaceae; genus Daucus; species Daucus carota. The sequence goes on from NC_030382.2 coordinate 57,498,952, forward strand.
TGTGAGTATTGTTTCATTATTTATGAAAATAAATCAATATCCCAAATCAGATAATATTACCGGATAAATATATATTGTGCAACATTGGACCATGTATACATGGATAAACTCGTTTATCAAATGGTCTTTTGTGACGTTATTATTCGGTACACTATATTTCGAAATCATTATTGTTGTTTCGATTAATTTGGGTTGTCCGAAGATTTCTAATTTATTTTTTGTTCTTTTCTAGCAGCATCAGCTCCGTCTCCAGGTAAATAATGTGGTTTCATTATTCGATTCTGCAATGTCTTTACAATCTGATCCGAGCTAATAATTTCCACTCACTCTCTCTTTTTTTCGCTTCGCAGGACCTTCAAGCAGTGTCGGCAAGATCGCGGCTACAGGATTCTTTAGCTCAGTAATGATATTGGTCTCTGCAATGCTCTTTTGAGTAACACTTTCGCAATCTGAGAATTCTTCAGTTTGAGTACTCGTAGCGGAAGCATAAGATATGGATCAGCTTCGATGTTTTCATGTTTTTGTTGTATTATTTACATGTGTCAAGTTATTCAAGTAATATCATGTTTTCCTATCTAATCTCATGTAATCTCTGTTAACCTCTTTAATTTTCAGCACGCATCTGTGATTTTAGTGTTAAATTTGTAGTCCGAGCCCAGTAAACAATATATCACCAAAATATGATTTTAATTTTCTAAGATCAACTGGTACTTTATTCTAGACCGACCCTCTCTAGTCGCTTGATTCCGCGGCTCGGTCCAGCAAAATTCTTGCAAAGTCTAACTTCATCCCGTCTGAAGAATATAGATACACTTCTAGCAAAATTACAATATTACAGAAAAACGCATGGGCGGACACACATGTTTAGTACGGAGAAGTGCCCCACTCAGCTTTTAGCTAAACCAAGATTTATTACATACCTCTTAAATTATTTTCTTTAAATTTCTCAAAATGTCTCATAATATAATATTTATTGGAGAAAAATCAATATTTAAGTGACATAAATTTAAAAAATATTTTGGTGTTTTAATATATCTCTTATAAAAATATTACAATTTATTTAATAATTTGAAATATATTAAATATATGAAAAGATGAATATCCAAAATACAAATATTTGATCAAAACATCGATATTCACCGAAATAACCACTAGATACTCTCAGTGAGTCATCTAAACATGTGTTATTTTGGAGTCGATAGTTCAGTATTGTAATTTACAGTTATTTTGGATAATATTTTGAAAATAAATATTTTGGATAAGTTAACAATCACAACAAATATTTTGGATATTTTTCTTATATTAAATTATGTGATATGTTTGATTCATGTTGAATAATTTTTTTTGAAATTTCAAATAACAATGTTTTTAATTTTCTTTCAAATAAAAATAAATTAAATTTTGTTTTAATAATATTCAAATATTCATAATATAATTTAAGATTTGATGATACCCTCACATGACTTAAAAGAAATATTTATCATCAATCATAATATTAGTAATTTAGTTATGATCTTTTTATGCTAATGATATTTAGAATAATAATCGATAACTAAAACTTAGGACCTTAAATTTTAGTTAAAAAGATATATATAAGAATCAAATTATATCTGAATTTCATTTAAAAGTTGAAACAAATTACATGATCATAATTATATTTGTGTATATATTTAGGGGCTGGTATTGTATCATGACTTTTAATAACAAATTTTGCGAGGATGACTTTAATAGATTTTATAGACTTTTAATGACTCTTGTCGACTTCTTAAGATTTCAAAAAAAATTTATGACTCCTAAGACTATGACTTTTAAAAATTTTAACGGACTTTTTTTTTTACAAATTCATGACTTTCAAATACTTTAATAGACTTTTATTAAAATCATAAATAACCTCTCTCGACCTTTTGTTATACTTTTTATTGGCTAATTTGTGTTTCATGTACTCTATATTTTCTATATCTTTGTGACTGCTCGTGTTGTAATTTACAGAATTTTTATGCTGCATAATCTGATATAATTATAAAGCTGGATGTCCTTGTTTTACTAGTAACTTTTTTGGTACTTCAGTGATTATTTCATGTGGATCAAGTTGTTGTGTTATTTAATTGTTGATTCTTGCATAATACAGATACTTTAGATTTTTGTGATCAGGTAACTAATATCAGATACAAGCAATTGTTCAGATCGAAAATGACCAATAAAATAAGATTGCATTTTTTTTGATGAATATCATGTCCAAGTAGTTAATCTTGAGAAGCTAGAAGTAAGAGTTCCCAGGCTACTGATGTGGTGGTGTAGAGTTTCAGTAAAAGAAGAAAGGAGTTAAGGAAACAAAAGAAGATAAACAAGGACGGGTTTCTGGGTTTGATTTTGTTTAAAGGAAAAACGACTGGTTTATTGAGATAAGATAAAGTCATGTCAAATCTTTTCAATAATAGCCTGATAATTTTCTGAAAAAATATATATAGTTTGTCATGAAAAGTCATTAAAAGTCTATCAATTGTATTTTTCCACCAAAATCATTGATACATTGAATAACAACCGACTTTTGATAACTCTTTAAAAGTTGTAATTCAATACCTCAAATTTTGAAAGACTTTTTAAAAATCCTGATACAATACCTGCTTACTTTTAAAGAGTATTTAAAAATTTTAATTGAATACACCTGCATTTTAAAAATCAATAAAAATCATTAAAAATCATAATACAATACCACCCTCTTAATCTATCTCTCGCCGGTTTTGTTATATTTATTTTGAAATAAAATATTCCTAACGTATTTAATTAATCATTTTCAGCAAGGTTTTATCCAAATCATCTTGAACGTGAGCAGATAGATGAGGTTTTGGGAAAATAATAATACACAGAAAGAGATTGAGATCTCCACCTGGTGCTTTGTACTCTACGAAGACACCTCATTCGATACTCTCGGTACCTCCTCCTCCAAAGCTCCGTACAGTACAATCTCCATACAAATCAAAATCATCACAAAACCATGATTACTCACTCTACTTAATAAAATTCACTCGTAAGTTCGCTGAATCTCATCATGATTTTGATTATTAATTTTATTGTTGATTTGTTTGCAATGCATAAAGAATAATGGATCTGCTGTTGTAATTGTGTATGTATGTATTGTCTATGAAGCAGGCAGGTTATCAAAATGCAGGCTACAAGTTGTATCGGTCGTTCCGGCGTTGACTTTCGACTTGTAACAAATTCAACTAACAGAACAATAACAAACTTAACAAACTCTCGTGTTGTGCTTTCGAGAAAGGCTTTGTTTGGACTGCGTTTCAATTCTGTTGCGATGAAGTCTAGTAACTCATTGCTCTCAACATCGGTCAAGTCGAGATTAGTTAGAGCTCAAGCTGCAGGTTGTTTCCGCTTTTCGAATATTTTTGAGATGCTGCTGTTACAATTTTTGTGAGCATTGAATTGTTAGTTTGCTAATTGACTTGTATAGGCTTTGGTTGACTTTGACTTGTTCTAATTTGGTGAAACCGTCAATTTTTTGGTAGATGCGTGTTACTAGTTATGGGATGCTTTTGTTTGTGTTGTATTAATGTTTGGTCTGAATAGATATGATTGCTTTGGCCTGGTAGATTGTAGTCGTAGTGAGCATTATTAAAACATGAAACACACTATTTATGTAATTGCAATCATTTTCATCCTTTAGCGAATCAAACAATTATGCCGGTTTCTTGTTTACCAGCAATTGATACATTTACATATCCGGCTATATATTCATCTGACGTCAAAATTTTAATTGTACAAGGAGACTCGGAGGATGTTGCTCCTACAAAAGTTCAAGAGAAATCCTCTAGTTCAGTACTGCCTTATGTGGGAGTTGCTTGTTTGGGAGCCATTTTGTTTGGATATCATTTAGGGTAATAACACTCTTCCGTGCTGTCTAGACTTGAATTCTCTATATGCTTGCAACTGCTCATTTGCATTTCCAGTGTCTGAATTCGATGATTCATATTACCTTCTCCTTGTCCACTTTTTCCAGTTTCATATTGTAAACAAGCATAAGTTTCCCTAAGAAAGTTCCATATTCGCTTCAGGGTGGTTAATGGCGCTCTTGAGTACCTCTCTAAGGATCTTGGGATTGCTGAAAATGCTGTTTTACAAGGTAAGTATTTCTTGGCTTGTTATGGGCCCTTTGTTTGAAGGATAAGGGACACTTTCTACCATTACAGCACCATGTGCAAATTTTTAGTACCTTTTCTGAGACCAGAATAAGGTCTTACAGCTATGCAAAAGTTCCCTTTATTAAGTCTTGAACTGTAAGGCCACACCCACACCCACACCCACATGAGATATGAATAAGATTCTGAGATAATATTTGATGAATGAACAGGATGGGTTGTCAGCACACTTCTTGCTGGTGCCACCGTGGGCTCATTTACTGGAGGAGCATTGGCTGACAAATTTGGCAGAACAAAGACCTTTCAATTGGATGCAATCCCACTTGCAGTTGGAGCATTTCTGTGGTCTGTTCCTTTTCTTGCAAATTGAATTTGGGTTTTTTTTTTTTACTTAATGTAGATCACTTGTCTTAGATGATCCAACTTTTCAGTGCCACAGCTCAGAGTGTTCAGACAATGATAGTAGGCCGCTTACTTGCTGGAATTGGTATCGGCATCTCATCTGCCATTGTGCCACTTTACATATCTGAGGTAATAACTTCTTAGGAGCATTTTCTATCTTGCCTATAATATTTTGGTTCTTTAACCTCTCAATATTGGGTCAGATCTCACCAACCGAGATACGTGGCACACTTGGATCAGTGAACCAGCTGTTTATCTGTGTGGGAATTCTTGCAGCGTTGGTTGCTGGATTACCATTAGCATCAAACCCTCTATGGTATTTCCTGTTGCATGTGTTATATAAGTTTCAGATGACATAGAAATCTTCGCCTGGTGATGGGATTATGCTGAAACATGACGTTATTAATCAATTATTTAAACCTGCTGCATTAAACTTCTACTGACATTTCCTTCTTGTTGACATTATGATTTTTGTGTCAGGTGGAGGACTATGTTTGGTATCGCAGGCATTCCCTCTGTTCTATTGGCAGTAGGTATGGCAGTCTCTCCAGAAAGTCCGCGGTGGCTTTATCAGGTTTTGTTCACAAAATTCTATTCATGTATGGTTTTCTGATACAAGCAGATTGTGTGATCAGCTGCTAGTCTCACTTTAGCATGTTAACTGAACAACATTAGATGATTGAAATGTGACTACGTTGCTTTGGCATTCCAGCAAGGAAGAATCGCTGAAGCTGAAGTAGCTATAAAAAGATTATTTGGAAAAGAAAAGGTCAGGGAGGTTATGGATGACTTAGATGCATCTAGTCGAGGTACTACGGAACCAGAAGCTGGCTGGTTTGATCTGTTCAGTAGCCGATACTGGAAAGGTAAAAGATCAGAGAATGGAAGCTTGACGTATTAGAGTATGGTGGGAATATTGGGAATCAGACCTTAATACTGCTTATTGACATCATAGGCCCTAATCGATATTGAGGCATATGTATAAAAGCATAATGAACATAAAAAAGTAGTTCGCCTCCCCGATACAGCCCCCCCCCCCCCCCCCCCCCCAAATTACCGCTGCACCCTATCTCATTCTTCCAAATTAAATACTCTTTCAGTCCCACAAAAAGCGTCCTAATATTTCAAGTTTTTTTCATGCATGTCTATGCATATATTGAACATTCTTGTAGATGTTATTTTTCTCATGTTTTTTGTTTCATTTAAATATTGAACTTCCTGTTTTTTATACAAAAAAAAACATAAAGAAATGTTTACAAGTATGTTTTTACATTTTCTTAAAATCAATTAGAACGTGTAATATGGGATGAATGGAGCAGAAAAGAAAGAATAGGGAGAGAATTCCACTTAAAGTAAACTTGAGCAATATAGCATAATAGGACTAAGTAGTAGGTGACTCTCTGATTCTAGATTCTCAATCTAGAATGTTCCTTAGTATCTCGTACTAGCCTACTAGGTTAAGAAGACACCTTTCTGACCTAAATGTCTTAATGCAGTTGTCAATGTTGGTGCTGCTCTTTTCCTGTTCCAACAGTTGGCTGGCATAAATGCTGTCGTATATTACTCTACCTCTGTGTTTCGGAGTGCTGGAATAGTCTCTGATGTTGCAGCCAGTGCTCTGGTTGGGGCATCAAACGTTTTCGGTCAGTTTCTGCAAGTTTTTTCCTAAAAATAAGTGGTAATGATTTAATGATTAATGAGATTGATATGCAATGATGTTGCAGGCACGACTGTGGCATCTTCTCTGATGGACAAGCAAGGAAGAAAAAGTCTACTTCTTATAAGCTTCACAGGAATGGTATTGTTGCCTATCAAGCATCAATTTTACATATTTAGGATAAGCCTTTATAAGTTAATAAAAAGTGACACAGTCTTTGCTTTTCAATCTGGTTTGTTAAAAGAATGTTTATATTTAACTTCGGACAGACATTGTATTTTTAGCATCTACTCTATGTTCCTTGATTAGTATTGTGCCCAACTGCTATTATTGATTTAACGTTTACTTGGTGTACACAATTTTTATCAATATGGGGAAGCTAGAATTGATAATACTAGCCTAGGTCCACCCTCTGCTCTGGGGGAAGGTTCCTTGCAATTTTTTCTCTGTCATGGTCAAATCAGGCTTCAATTGCAACTTTGGGGAAAATGGCTTATATCATATCATGTGTGTCTATTTATAGATAAAATGTCCTGTGTTGTTTCAGATAGTCTACAAATGCAACGAGACTAAAGTAGATAAATTTTTTGTGATGATGCTTATATATTTTTCCTCATTTGTTGGTCACGAAAGTGTAATTCTACTAGTATTTCCCTAAAGGGTCAATATATCTCTATTGATGAACATTGCCCTTTGGTCTTGCATTTCGCTAGTTCTGCAACTGTAGTTCAACTTCAATGATACACCACATATTTATGGTAATTTACTTTCTAATTTTATTTTGAAGGCTGCTTCAATGTTGCTGCTTTCACTCTCCTTCTCCTGGAATGTTCTTGCACCATACTCTGGCACACTAGCTGTTGTTGGCACTGTTCTGTAAGTTGTGCAACTCTCTTATACTTCATGGATTTTCTTAGGTGCAACAGCTAATCTGTGCTTTGCTGTATATGTTTTAGATATGTGTTGTCCTTTTCTCTTGGTGCTGGTCCTGTCCCTGCCCTATTACTTCCGGAGATATTTGCTTCCCGAATCAGAGCGAAAGCAGTTGCCTTGTCATTAGGCATGCACTGGGTAAGCTGTGATGAAGTAATATTAGATTTCTAAGAATTTACCATGGCAATTGTTATGGCACTAAATCAAAATATTGCAAGGTCAATATTTCATAGGCTCTTTACCCCGAGGTATTATATTATTAAAAATTAGAGGGGGGGTGACTGCACCTCCATAATCCGGAACAGCATTGGGCAATTTTCACCTCCACAGTTATCATAACCCGACTTCGTCCGCTGCATTCTGAATAATTATGCATGTAGTTTATTTAGTAGATATATACATGCATGGACATATGATACACCATTTTTAAGTTGAAGAGTGGATCACAGGCTCCAATCTTTGGGGCAATAGTTTCCCTTTGTTTCCATAAAATTTTTTGAGATTATTGGGGGTGTGACAATAAGAACTCGAGACCTCTCCAGATCAAGAGCTCTGACCTCAAGGTGTTTGGTGGAGGTTTTCCTAAAACCATATTATATTTTAGCACAGAACACCCTCTTCAACTTGGAAACCTGCTTAGCACACTGAAGGCATGTTATTTTCGGTTTCGGGCATGCTGCATGTTATATGTTCATCTTACAATATATCTGTCTTCCTACTTATGAACAGGTATCAAACTTCGTTATTGGCCTCTATTTCTTGAGTGTTGTAACTAAGTTTGGGATCAGCAAAGTGTACCTTGGATTTGCATCCGTCTGTCTACTTGCTGTCTTGTATATATCCGGTAATGTTGTAGAGACTAAAGGCAGATCACTGGAGGAGATTGAACGTGAACTAAACCCAGCAGTATGAAGATATTAAAGTACAATGCCTGCAAAGACGGAGATTGTTTGTAGCTTTCTGGTTGGGAATTTTGATCTGAGGATGTTTGTCTATTTGTTAAATATATGTAGCAGATCTTGTTTCTTTGGAACAAGTTATACTGAAATCTCGCACGTTTCCACCATTATTCATCACTGTGAATTGCGTCATATTAGTGGGGAAAAATCAGTATGATGGTTGTCTTCGGGTAATCGCACTAGGGGTGTTTGGTTCATGGTTAATGAGCCCGGTTAACGGGAATCGGAACCTTAATCCCATAACAAGTGTTTGGATTAGTTATTTGGTGCGATGGAATGGGAACCCCAATCCTTTTGGATGGTTAAATCATGTCCCTCCCACCCCTTGGGTTACCATACCATTCCTATTCCCATTAACCCCCATTCCCATACCCCCCATTCCCATTCCCGATTCCCATTCCCGACCTCAATCCAAACGCCCCCTAAAAAAAATTACTGTGCGATGAATTATTTTAATAATCAAATCTACAATTATCGTATCAGTTCGTTTGTCCCAACTCCTGATTCCTCGTTCCATGAGTTCAAACATATTTTGAGTCGCTAAATAATGGACCATATTATAATTCGTAAAATAATGACATAATTAGAACTAAAATCCTGCATTACAATTTGAAAGTTAAGCATCTTTAAATTAGTCTAACAAATTGTGAATTTGATAAAATATTTGTTTGGAACGGCTTATAAGCCGCTATAAGTTGACAAAAATTACATGAATCACCTAGCTGAGTTATTTTTCAGGTAATTTCTGCCCTTCTATGTTTAAGTGAAATGTTAAAACTTAAAAGTGGATCCTTTTGAAAACTAGGTCCAGGTTCGAGGTTGGGTGTAACTTGTAAGAGCGGGTTTTTTTTAATTATTAATGAATTTAGTTTAAAAAAATTAAAACTTATTAACTACTCACTTGTATTAGTTGTATACCAGCCCAAACGGGAACGGGAGCTTGCAGGGAGATAAGTGAAGTCTTGCATCCCTGTTGAACGTTACTTTCGACCAACAGCAGCAGTAAAAAGTAAAAATGAGTCCGTTAACTTACCGTTGTAAAGAAAAAACAAGAGTCTACTGATATCGAACATTCTAGACTCCACACCTCTCTGTACTGTATCAAATAAAAAAACTTGGGCAACAAGATAGAGTAACAATAAATCATTCTGTATTTAAACCCCTTTCTTACACTGCTACACAAAAAACTTGTAGAAGTGAAACCCTACTGTAGCAGCCATGGAAGCAAAAAGAAAAGATGTAAACGACTCGGTCCAAAGGTCTGTCATTCCATTCTACTGGTTTACGACTTTTCGTTTTGTTTGTTCGTCACAAAATATTGTCTCTCGGAAATATTTGATATCGAAAATATAAATATAATGTGTTCATTTTCATGATTTTGACTTCATGTTTCTTTTGTTTGCGGTAAAATATTGTATATCGAAAATATCAGATACGAAAAATAAAAATAGAATGTTAACTTGATATCGTTGATTTCTGACTTTTTGTGTCGATTTTTTGCCGTAATATTGTTTCGAGAAATATTTTGGTACGGAAAATTTTGAGATTTTGTTGAGTTGTTTTTGCCTAATTTTCTTCTTTTGTATCAGTACTAGACCTATTGGTGGTGAGCTTCCTCAGTCTGCTTCCAAATTTGGAGACTGCGAATCGGTAATTCTTATATATTTTGGAATCTAAGTGTGATATATGCATTTTTTTGCATATTTGTTGAACTTATTTGTAGTAATTATTAGTTTTTGCATTTTAATGAATTTTGTTTGATGAGTTCATGAATTTTGAGCCAGATTATTGTTCCGAAATACATGTCAAATGTTATCTATATGTGTATGTACTTGGTGTACATGACTCGATAGATATACGTTTTACGGAAGGCTTGTGAGGTGGATGATAGTGATGAAGATGATATGGATGACGTGGAGGATGATATGGATGAAGAGATAGTTGAATCTGATGTTGAGGTCGAAGGCGGAAGTGTTGAGCCTGATAATGATCCTCCGCATAGGGTATTTTGTTTATGACATTATGTTTCCTATTGTTGAGTGAAATTTGTGTTTGGAAGTTGAGATTGTGGTTTATGTTGTTGTAGATGGGAGATCTTTCTGTTGAGGTTAGTGAGGAGAATCGCATTGCTGCTCAGGAGGCCAAGGGGAAGGCTGTAGAAGCAACTTCTGAAGGTATCTTGCTTTTGGTTTTGCGTTTGTGTGTGAGTGTGTTGTGTTGTGTTGTGTAGAGTGGAGTGTTTGACATGAGAATTTTATGAGCAGAGCAGATTCAGATGTTGTATGAGAATTATTTCTGCTATATGAGAATTTAATTTGAAAATAATCCAAATCTAAAAAGTATCTATGTTTTGGTATTGACTATAATTAATTGGAAAGCATTGCTTAATACCTTCTCCTAATAAGGATAGAACATATTCTTATTTTTACGGAAATGCCAAACTGAAATTAGCAATTGAAGTTCTATGCTAGGTTGAATACATTTTAGTATCTAAATATGGTACCGTGTTGGCAAGGTAAATATGAGGAAGCGATTGAGCACCTTACACAGGCTATCCTCCTAAATCCTGCATCAGCTATGATGTACGCCACTAGAGGTATGTGCCAAGCTGAAGCTTTATCTCAGATGACCCGGATTGTGTCCCATTGCCTACTTTTCACTTTCCACATGTTTTGCAGCCGCTGTGTACATTATGATGAAGAAACCAAATGCTGCTATACGAGATGCCAATGCTGCTTTAGAGGTAGTTCTTAGTTTTCTAAATGTGCTCACCACTGTAATTTTCTCTCAAGGCAATTTTGTTGATGAAGTTCACCCCTTACAGACTGGTCAGTATGCATGATATACATAGTTAACAAATTCCCGGTAGTAATGTTATTTGTTTTTTAGATTCATTGACAATCATCACTGTCCTTAATATTACTTGTCCTTGCAACTATACTGCTATATGTAGCTGCCCTTTCTTAATTTTTCCAATTTCTCATAAAAACTTAAAGGGGCTTATATGGGATTGTGCAATTCTACTTGTTCCAGAACTATGTATGAAATATATACCTTTACTTGGACTTTCAGTTGCTATGCTAAAAGAAAAAAATGGCGCAAGTCAAGATGTTACATAATTATCCGAAGATCAAATGAATTGGCAATTCATGTTGCAGATTAATCCTGATTCTGCAAAAGGCTACAAATCACGAGGAATGGCACGAGCAATGCTTGGCCAGTGGGAGGTGGCTGCAAATGATCTTCATGTGGCTTCCAACATAGATTATGATGAGGAGATAAGTTCTGTACTCAAGAAGGTTGGCTCAGGCAACTTGAGTTGTCATCCACTACTAATATGTAGTTACTTTGTTTCTGCTTGTATCTTCAAAATAAGGTGTCAGCAGGCAACAACAAAGCAATACTTAATAGTATATTGTTTGATACACGAAATTAGATACTATCATTACTTTTTAGAGGATGAATATCATGACACTATTTTATTAATTTTTATGTGTCTTGCGTGTTCTTTTTTTCCATGCAGGTTGAACCCATTGTTCTGAAAATCAAGGAGCACCAGCGGAGATATGCCAGGCTGCGTAAAGAGAGTGAGGACAGAAAGTCTGAACGTCACGCTGAAGCTCAGGTAAATGTCTTTACTATTATAGTATGACACGTCGATAACAATATATTTATCTTTATTTTTGATAAATATTTTTGTGCCCATATTATATGGTGTGTGAATAGTCAGAAAGTTCTGTAAGTCTGTAGTTTGACCGACTCTTTGTGTATATATACTGAATGTGGTCTACAGAAGGCTTGTGAGGGATATGATAGTAATGAGGATCAGGATGATGCTGATGAGGATGATAGTGATGAGAATGACATCGATGAAGTGGAGGAGGTTGAAGAAGCTACACATAAGACACTGAATGCAGAGGAGGAGGAAGAGATAGTTGAATCCGATATTGAGCTCGAAGGTGAAACTGTCGAGCCTGATGATGATCCTCTGCAGAAGGTAATTTGCTTACTAATATTGTTTTTTTTTAATTGCTTATTTTGTTTTTAGATGTTGAGATTAAAGTTTTTGTTGTTGCAGATGGGAGATCCTTCTATTGAGGTCAATGAGGAAAACCGTGATGCTGCTCAAGAAGCCAAGCGGAAGGCAATGGAAGCAGTCTGTGAAGGTATACTGCTTTTGGTTTTGTGTTTGTGAGTTGAGCAAATTCAGACAAGCTATGGAAATTATATCTGTTTGTAGCTGCCGAATATTTGTAATATTAGACTTCATCATTTAATTTAAGAAAATTCCGAATCTAACGAGTATCTCTATAGTTGTTGTGTATTGACTGTAATTAAAAAGGTCAATTATAGTTTTTTCAAATGACGAAGGATAAAATTTTGTAATATATGTGAAACGAAAAATCATCAAAATATGCTGTAGTAGATAGAATTTAAATATTTTGTTGTTGATATATATTAATTAGTTACACATGCAGCTGAGTAATGATCAGAACTCTAGAAATTTGGACATTCAATCAAGAAATCTAATATGGTTATGTGTTGGCCCAGGCAATCACGAGGAAGCAATTGAACTCCTTACACAGGCTATCTTGCTCAACCCTACATCAGCTATGATGTACGCTACAAGAGGTACATATCTTGATTGCTTGAAAACTGTGATTATGTCATCTTTACTAGCTTCTTACCCCCCCCCCCCCCCCCCCCCACCCCACCCTGTTAACCATTTTTATAGCCACTGTGTATATAAAGATGAAGAAACCAAATGCTGCTATTCAAGATGCCCATGCTGCTCTAGAGGTAGTTCCTAGCTTTCTTGATGTGCTCTGTGGTCACCACCACCATTATAATATAATCAATATCATGACAGGCCTAATCTCTCTAAATTGAAATTGTTGATGAAGATTTCCGCTGCAAACTGGTTCTTATATTTTGTATGCTTAATTTATACAAATTTCTCTGTATCAGTTTTCATGAGATATTAAACTCATTGGTAATTATCCGTGTCCTTGTTACCATTTGTCCTTACAACTATACTTCTTTTTGTAGTTGTCTTATCTTAGTTTATCCATTTTACATAAAAGCTTAAACCTTCCTAATTATGAATGATATGAAAATCCTTTTTCAAATGCATACAGTGTTGTGTACTTTCACTTCTTCAACAACAATGTTTGATTACCAGGTCTTTCATTTTCTATATGAAAAAAAATGCAGGTTGAGATACTTCACTTTTATCCGAGGACCATTTTGAATTAGAAATTTTGTGTTGCAGATTAATCCTGATTCTGCTAAAGGCCACAAATCTCGAGGAATGGCACGAGCAATGCTTGGCCAGTGGGAGGAGGCTGTAAAGGATCTTCATGTAGCTTCCAGCATAGACCATGATGAGGAGATAAGTGCCGCATTGAAGAAGGTTGGCTCATGTAACATCAATTCAGATTTACCTATTTTTAAATACTTGTGGCTTGTGCAGCTTCTATCTTCTAAATGAGATGTCAACAGAAGATCAATACTTCATCTCGCTCTCTCGTGTGTGTATATGTATATTAATAGGTTACTTAATTGTATATTGTTTTACACCTAACAGACAGTTAACAGTAATTTTATTGATGTTTATAAAACTCAATTTTGGTCCATGCAGGTGGAACCCAATGCTCACAAAATCGAGGAGCACCGACAGAAATATGACAGGCTGCACAAAGAGCGAGAGGAGAGAAAGGCCGAAAGTGAAAGAAAACGCCGCAAAGCTGAAGCTCAGGTAACTGTCTTTACATTTGGATTTATTTGTCAAGTTTTAAGGTTCGTTTGTTTAATTACTTCTTGTGGCTAAGAAATTTCACTAATTGAACAGGCTGCTTATAAAAAGGCTAAGAGGCAAGAGAAGGCATCATCAAGTAAGAGATCTGGTGGAATGCGCGGAGGCTTTCCTGGTAACATGCCTGGGGCAGGGGGTATGCAAGGAGGCATGTCTGGAGCTGGGGGTGGGGCCAGGGACAGGGGCAAGTCCGGGGCAACAAATTAAAAAAAAAAAAAATGGCTCCTAAATCACACAAGCCTGGGGTAATAAATCAAAAACAATCAAAAAGGGTAACAAATAAAAAAAAATCAAAAACAAAAGTGCAGTAGGCATGCATCAAAAGTAAGCCAACTCAGCAAAAATCTTATGCTTCGACCATTGAGACAAGACTATACTTGATAAAATCTATATAACAGAAAATATTAACCACTAGAAAAGCTACTGGAGGCAAGTGCCCCCACTGCCCCTAGCCTCGCTCCGTCCCTGGGTGGGGCAGGTGTCATTGACTACTGCAAAATATTCCCTGCAATTGACAATGCAAGTCGGATTGATTATATAACATGGTTTAGAACACGATATTACATGTTTATTGAACTGTATTGCAGAATTGTCTACTCTCTATTGCTAACATGAATTTCTTTTTCTTTTTTTGTTTTGTTTAATATTCGACTAGGATCCTGAGATAATGGCGACAATGAAGAACCCAGAATTCATTGGTGTTACTCAACAAGGTACATTTTATACTTCTGAATAATTTTTGAATGTCATCCAAGTCATTAATGAACTGAGACGTCGTCAAGTCCCGGACAACGTTTCTTTTCAGTGGTTTCGAATCGGATCTGTGCCCGAAGATCTAACTACTCCCTCTGTTTTCAAATACTTGACGTTTGAATTTTGTGCACATACTTTTAAGTGCGTTGAGTGCATAGCTAGAATTAATATTTTTAAAATTTTCTTTTTGTGAATTAAAGTATAAGATTAATATTTTATTCAGAAAAAGAAAATTTTAAATATAATAATTTTAAGTATGCAGTCAAAGTTCTTAAAATTGTGTACCAAAAAGTCAAACGTCAAGTATTTGAAAACAGAGGGAGTATATCTTTTTCATGTCTATTACAGTATCATTTTGTGGTGCAAGTGCAACTATTGGAAAGGGGATGCACTTTAAGCAACAAGCTGTTGACCATACTCTCAAACTATTTTAATATTTAAATGGAACACTTTGTTATCAAAAAGAGGGTCAGAAGTGATTGTTGTTTATAGTATCATTTCAGATGCAGCATTAATTTTGGGTACTAACAATGTGGATGTAAGGAGTCTCAGGTAATGTGAATAATATGTCAACCTTGACCATTGATGTTCCCTTTTAGAATATTTAGTATGGAACTATGGTGTGTCACTATATTGATTAAATCAGCAAGATTGATACCTTGTTTTTTCCAAATTATAATGTTAACGTCTAATTTGTTGCATGTCTCAATTGTCTTGGTTACATTTGTTGAAAGTTGTGCAAATGTCCTCTAACTTCTGCAATTTTTCCTTGCAGTTGCGAACGGTTCAGGGGATTTTGAGGACCATTACCATAATCGTGGGTACAGTGCTTAGGAAATTTGTTAACTTGTTTACAGGCCTAATATGATCAGTTTTTTCAGACTCAGATACATTGGTTAATGATGAGTCCAATCTTTGGGAGAAAAGTTAAACAGGGATAGTGGTTCTCTTTCAAAACTTCTCTGTTAAGTTTGATCGAACAAGTTACTTGTGGCATGTAGTTTTTGTCATACAGTGGATTGTCTTTGAAGTCATGTTTATACTCTATCGAGATCTTCCTTGCCGTAATTCTGTGTGATCCCTGGTTTTTCTTGGAAAGGAGAGGGAGAAAATGGGTGCATGATGCATTGATGCTGCTTGTCTGTTTTTATGTTAAAGTGAGACGCACATTACAGTCTGTTATATCATGCACTTGTGCTTCATTATTGTGAACTGTCACAGTGACATGGTAAACTGGTAGTAGAAAGAAAAATTAATAAAAATGTGGTAGTCTTGAGTAGATACTAGAAGATCCCATTAAAAGTTCCTGTATCCTAAATCTTTGTTCGATAGTCTTTGGTTTGCTAGCAGTTTCTGAATAAGTGGCAACACACGGCTGATACTCAACTCAAGTGTGCATGGGACTACGGTGTAATCGAGCCGAGCCAAGTCGAACACTGTTAGGCTCGGCTCGAGTTCGACTGAAAAGTTCGGAGCTCGAGCTCGAATTCAAGTTCGACCGAGCCTTTAATTTCAAGTTCGAAACTCGACTCCTAAATAGTTTGGTAGGCTCGAATTCGGCTCGAAAGCTCGAATCGAGTCATCAAATATTGACAAAAATTCGAAATATGATCGGTTCGACTTGAGTTCGATTCGATTAAATATATAAATTATAAATAAAATATTAAATATATTTGTAAAAATATATTTATAATAAAAAAATTAAAAAATAATAGAGCTCGAGCTCGGCTCGATAAAACATCCAAATAGCTCGACCTTTTTCTACAATACGATCACCCCATAGGTTTAAAAAGACTGGTTTAGATAGCAGTGCAATACTTTTTCTTTATGAAACCTTTGCACTCTTCTGAGAATATGAGAACTGACTTGGAATTGTAACATGCAAAGGTGTTTGTAGTAAGCAAATAGGACATGAAATTGCAACTCGTAAGTGATAAAAGTTTTTTTTTTTTTTTAAACACGTAAGTGATAAAAGTTGATTATATGCGAGATGCATCTTCCATATTTCCCGCCTAAAATTTTCTCTTGTCAGGATTTGCCCACTTAAATTTTAGCATAGAGAACCTATTTTACAAAATTTAAGCGAACATTTTTATTTTTTTCAGAAAAGAAGCTAATCCAATATATTTCTCTTAACCATGGTTTTTTGTTAATGATCTTAACGCCGATTTTTTTTCATTATTACATTAAAAATTAGATTAAAATTTTATAATATAAAATAATATCTAAACATAAAGAATTCAATATACAAAATTTGTTGATTATTAATCGAACGAGAGCTTCCACAATACTTACCAATAAATCCATCTTATTTCCAAATTTCGATACTATTTAAGTAATCCAATCATGTAAATTTTAATATATTTTATATGAGATCAATACTTATATCTTATTGATATAATACTACATATGAATTCCTGTTGAATTTAAAACTAAATTTTACTATTATCACAATTTATAATTTTCTTATAATTTCAACTACATATAGATTTGTTATTTCTTCATATTAATATTTTCATTATTAAGCGCATTCATCGTTAGAAAATTTAATTTTAATATTATATCAATATAATTTTTGTATATAAATAACCTTACAAACTTATCACTGTGCTTTCTCTCCCTAGAACATTCTTCTCTCTATTCTCTTTGTTTAGTAGTTTTACCTTTTCCAATTTGAATTCTAATTCCAAAATCTAAACACAACTAGAACATTCCAGAAATAAAACCCTCTAGCCCCTCAGTCCCTCACTATAAAAACACTTATCTTCATCTTCCCCACGAAATCAATTAAAATCCAAATAATAAACCACGCTCGGCAACAATTTTACTGATTAATCATCGATGGCTGATGAAGCTAAAGCCAAAGGCAACGCCGCTTTCGCCGCCGGCAACTATTCTGACGCGATCAAGCACTTCTCCGACGCGATCACCTTGTCTCCGGCCAATCATGTTCTCTACTCCAACCGATCGGCTGCTTACGCTTCGATTAACAATTTCTCCGAAGCTTTAGTGGATGCGAAAAAAACGGTGGAGATCAAACCGGACTGGGCTAAGGGATACTCTCGGCTCGGCTCGGCTCATCTCGGACTCCACAATTATGTCGAAGCTATCGAGGCGTACAAGAAAGGTCTTGAATTGGATCCGAATAATGAGGCTTTGAAATCCGGGTTATCCGACGCGGAGACCCGGGTTAGGACCCGACCCGGTTTTGGCAATCCGACCCGGCCCGGGGCGAGTCCGTTCGGGGACGCGTTCGGGCCGGAGATGTGGGCGAAATTGACGGCGGATCCGACGACGAGAGCGTTCCTCCAGCAGCCTGATTTCGTGAACATGATGAAAGAGCTTCAGAAGAACCCGAGCAATTTGAATTTGTACTTGAAGGATCCCAGGGTTATGCAAGCGCTAGGAGTTTTGCTTAATATCAAGCTTTCGACACGAGGAAGTGATGATAAGGGTGTAGAGATGTATGACGTATCCTCGGAGAGGAAGAGGCCTGCGGAGGAGGAACCGGTGAATGTGAAGGAGAAGAAGCGCGAGGCGGAGCCAATGCAGGAGGAGGTGGAGGTTTCAGAGGAGGAGAGGGAGAAAAAGGAGAGGAAGGAGAAGGCGCGGAAGGCGAAAGAGGAGGGTAATGTGGCGTATAAGAAGAAGGATTTCGAGACGGCGATTAGGTGTTATAGTGAGGCGATTGAGTTGGATGATGAGGATATTTCGTTTGTTACTAATAGGGCTGCGGTTTATCTGGAGATGGGGAAGGTATGTTGCTAATGCTTCAATCTTTATTTATACATTATGTATTAAAAATTGTACAGCATGTTTTTGTTGAATGTGTTTTGGTGCTATCCTTTACTTGATATTGAGATAATTCAAGTTAATATAAGTTCCACAGGTTAATTTGATGTTTATTTTGCGATTGTGATGCCTGTTGTCTTTAGCGTAGGATTATTTTCTCTTCTGTTGTGTTCATGTATGCAGAGGTGTAATTTAGGATAATGGTAAAAGTAGCTGAATTTTAAAAGGTTAGGAATGTTGGGGAAGAATTATAATTTAGCATGACTTTTACAGGGACCATCCTGATATACAAGTTTTTCTTTGTAGCTAGATTACGACATAACATATGAGTAGGTCATTTGCAAAAGAAGTTGATGCTTTTGATCGCTTTACTACATAATGAAAATTTTGGATCCAATTCTTTTGTCTTATATATATGATTAAGTTGTGCATTTTATTTTTGTTTGATTATTGTCTACTATTATATTATATATATATTTATATGCTATATATCTTATTTTTCAATATGACATATTCATTTATGTGCTGATATTAGAGCATATATTTCACTTTACAATTAAGATCTGTATCTAACTAGTTGGTAACTAATGCCACCAGTTTGAGGAGTGCATTAAAGATTGTGACACTGCTGTTGAAAGGGGAAGAGAACTCAGATCAGACTTCAAGATGGTTGCAAAGGCTTTGACAAGGAAAGGAACTGCCTTGGTGAAAATGGCTAAATGCTCCAAGGACTACGAACCTGCTATTGAGACATTTCAGAAAGCTTTGACAGAGCATCGTAACCCAGATACTCTAAAAAAACTTAATGATGCTGAGAAAGCAAAGAAAGATCTAGAGCAACAGGAGTACTTTGATCCGAAAATAGCAGACGAGGAGCGTGAGAAAGGTACTATTATATTTCTGTTTACCGTGGGGTTACTCACAGTATACTACTTTTAATTATGATCTGTTGCATGTGGTTAACGGATTACATGTTTTACCAGGCAACGAATTTTTCAAACAGCAGAAGTATCCTGAAGCAATTAAGCAGTACACAGAATCACTGAGAAGAAATCCAAAGGATCACAAGGTTTGTCATAACGAATTCCATTATTACTCTTGTTCATGAGTTATGGAGTATGTGAAATAATTTTGATGTATGTTTGACCCCAACATGTTACTGATTTGTGCAGGCTTACAGTAACAGAGCAGCTTGCTATACAAAACTTGGCGCACTGCCTGAGGGATTGAAGGATGCAGAAAAGTGTATTGAGCTTGATCCCACATTTGCCAAGGGATATACCAGAAAAGGTGCTGCACAGTTTCTCATGAAAGATTATGATAAAGCTTTGGAAACATATCAAGCAGGGTTGAAACACGATCCACACAACCAAGAATTGTTGGATGGTGTTAAGAGGTATATTATCGTATTTGGCTATTGATGAAAGTGCATCATCATTTTTTAACTGTATTGAACATTTACTGATTGCTGCATCAATTGTTTCCCAGGTGTGTCGCTCAAATTAATAAGGCCAGCCGCGGTGATTTAACTCCTGAGGAATTGAAGGAGCGGCAGGTATATGCCTAATTTTGTTATGTTACACAGATTGTGCATGTCTGTTTTTTATAAATTAGGAATCTCATGTCAATATTTAAAAATTGGGTTAATAATCAAGTGAGTCACCAAATTGGGCTTGATATATCAAGTTGGTCACCGAACTCAAAACGGTCTCAAATTGGTCACTCAAGTTAGTTATATGTATCTGTAAATATGAATTCAAAGAGTAAAGATATTATTTATAGAGGTTTAAATATTATTTTTGAATGTTACCACAACTAAATACAAGATTATGACTTCTCGTATTTATGAAAATATATTTAGATTTTATCAAGTTTATTTACTATTTATTTTTTATTATATAGTTATTTTCTTTATTTTAATTATAAATATATAATAAATAAACTTGATAAATCTGAATATATTACCATAAATATCAGAAGTCATGATCTTATATTTAGTTCTGGTAACATTCAAAAATAATATGTAAACCTCTATAAATAATATATTTACCCCTTCAACTTATATTTACAGATACATATAACTTGACTTGAGTGATCAATTTGACACTGTTTTGAGTTCAGTGACCAACTTGATATTTTGAGCCCACTCTAGTGACTCACTTGATTATTAACCCTTTAAAAATTTGTGCAGGCCAAGGCAATGCAAGACCCAGAGATTCAAAACATTCTCCAAGACCCAGTTATGGGACAGGTAAGATATAATGAGGATTGAAGAGTATTGTTAGTTGAACCCATTTGGGTTCTGTTTATTTTCATTCTTCAGTTTGCATAATGAATGTTTTCTTGACAGGTATTGACAGACTTGCAAGAGAATCCCAAAGCATCACAGGAGCACATGAAGAATCCACTTGTGATGAACAAGATTCAGAAGTTGATAAGTTCAGGAATTGTGCAGATCAGGTAGATACACATTAGTCAAAGAGATTTGAGGATTTTTTTCTTGACTTCTTGTGGAACAAGTTGAAATGTAGTTTTTTTAGCTTTTGCCTCGTGGCGGCATGAGCTTCTTGTTGGCTTGTGTTTGGACTTGAGAGTTTCTGTCTTGCGCTGTAATTCAGACAGTGTCCTAAGAGACTTATATTTAATCTGTTTTCTCAGCTTGTTTTTAGTCTTGTCTCCAGTTAAATTTATTTTATTAGTTTATGTTACACATGCTTTTCAACATGTTTTTTTATTGGACTTTTCAACATGTTTTTTTATTGGATTATATAGGGGGTGTTTGGAAGTTAGAGGTTTGGGGTGGTTTAGAGGTTTGACCATTTCAATCCGCTAATGTTAGTGTTTGGTAGTTAGCGGATTGAAACAGATGTTTGAACTCAAAAAGTTAATTTTCAAAAAGCTAGTTTGAGGAGCTTTTTGGGTTAGCAGTTTGGTATGTGTCAAAAAAAACTCATCAAACAGCTATTTACCAAACAGTTTTACAAGAAAGCACTAATTTAATCAGCTAGTCAAAACATTTATTTGAATCAGCTAGTCAAAACATCTAATTTAATCCGCTAACCGCTAATTCTCAAAGGTCATAACTCATAGCAACGCTAATTCTCAAATAAGTTCATATCTCATAGCAACGTGAATGTGTTATCAAATGGACTGGGCTGGGCTAGTATACTGTTGAAAGGTCACATACTCTTTTTCGTTTTTATTATTAGGTCGGGCCTAGCTGCCTAAGGTGAGTTGGACTTTTTTTAGAGAAATTTCTTCAAAATGAATAAATTCGGTTCTCATTTGAACTTTAATTCATTATCGCTATTAACATTAGTTAATAAACAATATATTGTGAACAACATGTTTATATGTAAAATATTTGGTAAAAGAAATCAATATATAAGTGTGACGAAATTTCAAATTATGTTGATTGTTAAATTGTTCAAATTCCTTCTTCCTACTACGTAGAATTTCGCGATAATTTTTTCCGTTACACTCTACTGCTCCCTTGTATAATTATGTCTGCAAAGGATCTCTCTTCTGACATTGCAAATGGGATCACTGAAAAGGTAAGCTGATCGCTTGGATCTTCTCAGAAGCATCTGCAGAAAATTAGTTGTCGTTGCTCGCATATCTTAAGATTTACTTATAGAGTATTTATTTATAGTTAATTCATGAACCTCTTCTTATTTTTAATTTTTAATACTTAAGTTGTAATAATATTTAATACTTTATTTTAAATTTCAGTTCTAGAATATTTTTTATGAGTTTGGATTATTCCAATTCAATTCCATTTTCAAAGTTCATGTTATATTACATAAAAATATGATTATTCACTAAAAACACAAATACAGTGAATTATATGATTTATTCATATAATAAGATTTTGTAATATATTATTCTGATTAGTTCTGATTAATCAATATATAGTTTATATATAGTATAGTATCATATAATATTCATATATTTGCGAATTTATTTTAGAAAAACATTAAAATACTGCTGAGAAATGTGGCTTATAAACTATTTTTTCTGTTTTTAAATATTTGACGTCTGTTTTTTTGACACATATATTAAGTGCATCCTATAGTTCAAAATTGATAATTCTAAAACTTTTTTGTGAACTAAAATATATGATTGATATTTTTATTCGGAAAAAAAGATTAAGAGTACTAGTTTAAAATATATGTTCAATACAATTAAACACGTGTGAAAACAATATTTGAAAACGTAGAGAATAATTAATAATACGGTTTTTCTATGGTGTGCCCATGGGCACATGCTAAGCGCGGAAAATTTTGTGTTTGGAAGATTTTGATTGGCTCCTCTCTCTTGATAATGGTGGACCCCCCTGCAAATACACCAACCACACCAATCAAAATCTCTCAAATACAAAAATTTCCGCGCTTAGCATGTGCCCATGGGCACACACTAGACAAACCGTTAATAATAACGCATGGCCAGGTTATAAAACCCTATTTCCCAAACGTAAACGCTCAATTTTAACAGTATGCGCATCCCTGTCTGCCTCTGAGATATTAAACAGGAAAACTAGGGCAAATAGAGAACACTAGAAACATTATTGCTGCCCTCAATTTATCATCGAATCGAAAATATTAAAATAAACAAAATCTAACCCCGGCACTTTTACAAGTAGTACGAATGAGTTGACAGTGAATTTTCGCTGGTCCGTTGAATGGCAATCTTTTGGCGAGAGGGATGAGAATAAGTGGTTAAAGTTACTACAAAACCCTATCCCCATGTGAGCGTGGGCACTGCAGTTTTGTCCTAGTCGCAACTTTAAAGTTTCGTCCGTATGAAAACACTGTTCACTATGTTGCAGCACACAGCAGCCTTAATCTCTCTGATCACTCCTTAGATGTGCTGTGAACTCAACGTACATGCACTGTATACCTGGATCCCCTTAATTACAGTAATATTAGATTATTAGTCAGTGATCCAAATTGGATTTTTTTCGAATTATATATTTTTCCGACCAAACATATCACTACATAGACATCTTGGGAAAAGTTGCATTATAATTTGAAAAGTTGAACTCGGTATGATAAATTGATAATACTTGGTCCGCTGTCTAGGTCTAGGTCAAATATGTCTGCTCTCGATTCACTTTTGCTCCATGACATGAAAGTTGAGGTATCTTTTAAGATGTAAAAATTGCCATTTTGATGGTCTGTTAAAGGCAAACAAACTATTGTCACCTTTTTCTATTTTGGAAACACAGCATACTATTTTCACAAGACTTGCACAGTTCCCCCACTGCTCAAAAGCCCTCTATGTGATTCAATTCAATGAGTACTGTATAGGTGAAAAATTAATACATCAGTCAAGAAGTGGTCTTCGCACGGTAGCCTTAAAGCAAATTTGCTTTAAAAAGATAGATGGTGTTTGTTTAACTTATTTATATCCGACCTCTCTTGATATCATGTTAAGTTATCAGGTACTCTCCGAGGGCACGGAGAGTGAAAATGTGCGGTGGAACTGGATTATACATAACATAGAGAAATATGTTCCTATGCGTACGAAAAAGTTAGAGAAAACTATCTGCAAAAAGACGAAGGTGGTAAGCACGAGGAATCATTCTGCGAAACTGAGATGTTTTACTGGGCACTGACTTATAAACCGTATCTGCTATATGTTATAAAGACGGGAGATCGATAATGAGTAGTCAAATCATTATAGCTATGCAATTCTCTTACCAATTCACAGAAAACTCTCTATTTTGTTTCTTGCAATTAGAAAAAAGTATTAATTTAGTTATGTAAAATACTTGATATATATAGTTCATGTTTGGAAGATTGTGGTTTGAAAAGAAGGCAGAGAATCGAACTGAATTAAGTTTTGAAATAGTGGTTGGAAGAGACTTTTCAGTATTAACCTGTATTGATAAAAATACATACAGTTTTTATCAAAAAAATTCATTCAAAATAACTAACAAAATCAATTAAATAAAAGAAGTAACTCAATCCGCTAGTCAAAACGGTTCGTCATTCTAATTCAGTAACCGCTAATTGCCAAGCATCAACTAAAAGATGCAAGAAATGATTCTGGCAGAGCTCCATCATTCTGAATTCTGAGTTTTGGAAATTTAAAGTTTAAACCCATGCAAAGGTCTCTTTTCCCTCTCTCACATACATAACACAATAAACATAATTTTAACTTACAAAATAAATACCAAAAAAATGTGAATAAACAAGAAAAGTAGCTTAGTGAAGTACATCCAAAAGTTGGTGTTCGATGAACTGTCAAATCATATGTACCTATCATTCAATCACATAAAAATCAATCTCAGAGCTTCAAGTGCTACCACCACATCAGAACGCAGCTAATAAGTTCAAAAAAAATCATGTTTTCTCCCAACTCCAATTCTCCTAGTGTACCCTCATCACTAAACCACCACCTCCCCTCTTCCTCTTCCGAGCAGCTCTGCTATGTCCACTGCAACATCTGTGACACCGTCCTCGCGGTACATATGCACATTTTTACGTCCAGTCTCTCTAATCAATTTCCACATTTCTACATTTTAATCAGCTTTAAATTTGAGCATTGATTAAAATTTAATTTTTTTTGAGGTCGTAATTGTAGGTGAGTGTTCCGTGTTCAAGCTTGTTTAAGACGGTGACAGTACGATGCGGCCACTGCAGCAATCTCCTCCCAGCTAATATGCGAGGGCTGCTGCTACCAGCTGCAGCACCTGATCAGCTTCAGTTTCCTCATTCTTTCTTCTTTCCTCCTTCCACTCATCACAATTTCCTGGTACAGTTTACACACACACACACACAAAGTATCTGTCGAGAAATTTAAATATTATATGGCCTTATGATAATTATTTAATGTAGAAAATTTGCAAGTACTTATAACATGAAAAATGAATTGTTTCTGATTTTCTATACCTAGGGTATATATGATGATTTTATGTACGTTTGCAGGACGAGATTAGGAACACGGCTCCAGACCTTGTTAGCAATCAGCTGGCGATCAGTGACTTTTCTCCGTCATCTGGAATTGGATTAGGATTTGACGAGCATCCAAGACCTCCAGCCATTAACAGACGTGAGTTCATTATATCCTTTCGTAGTTAATTAACTGTCATCAGCCTCAAAAGACATACATCTTCTCTCTTTAACTGATGTTTTTACTTTTTGACATGTATATAGAGATGTAAGAAAATAATAGTTGCACGGTTCTTATATTAAATTAAAGTTTAGATTTAAACTTTTATTTGATATAAAATTTATTAAAAATAATTGTTTATGTTCATCCGATTTTTAACATCATAAGATATATGTAAAAGAAGTCGAGAAAACAATAAAATGAGAAACAAGGAGTAGTAAACTAATTAGTACACATTCAGCTTAGCTAAGCAAGACCAGAAAGAAGAAGAATGGTAGCTAATCTTTTTTGAGCAATTAAAGACATTTTAGAGCGTGCTTCCAATTTCCGACTTTATTGTACTTTCATGAATTGTTCTATAAATATATTATTATATTGTATAATGGATGCATATGAGTTCACCATCACATCAAATCACGTACTTACATTCTTAATCAACCGTCCACTTTTATATATATATGTGCATGTACGTGCACTTGATGAAACCCTAGATATTGCTCTGCTTAATTGCTGACTTAAATTTATGTAGCTGTCTTGAACCAGCTGTAAACCTTAATTAGCTAGTGAAGTTGAGTATGTTGCAGTTAATTACACTACTTAAAGATATATGTCTAGTGGATCTACTGATGTTGATCTATTTGATTCAGCTCCGGAGAAGAGACAACGAGTTCCCTCGGCCTACAACAGATTCATCAAGTCAGTTGGCCAAGCTCTTACCAATATTAATGTATATATAGTTTCCTGCAAGTTCGCTCTTATATAGCTGTATGTGCAGGGATGAAATCCAACGCATCAAAGCTGGAAATCCGGATATCAGCCACCGAGAAGCTTTCAGTACTGCTGCCAAGAATGTAAGTCACTTGATTAGATTTTTTTTTTGAGAACTGGGCCATCTAAAACTAAAAACTGTAGCTCTGATACCTGATATCATGTAGAGAACCATTCCATCTAAAACCTTAAGGTGTCAGAGGAAGGTTTTTTATGGATCTTATACTTATATTTCAACAAAAACAAGTGTTGGAGGAAGGTTCCAGATTGATTATGTTATATTTCAACACTCTCCCTCGCTTGAAATCCCTTTTTTTGGGTTGAAGAGGGGATCACGTACGCCTTAAAGTGTTAGAAAAAAGTTTCAAATAGATCTTATGTTATATTTCAATATTTTCCTACATGTATAATTAGCTAATATACACTTGTCAAAATTTTGGGGTTTTAGTTTTACTGTTATATGTCTGGATGCAGTGGGCACACTTTCCACACATTCAATTCGGTATCAACCTCATGCATTCTGATCAGGCTACTTTCAAGAAGACTACAGCGACCTCAACCGTGCGTCAGCAGGTACATATATACGAATTCTCGATGGATTGCTGCTAAGTCCATGTAACTAAACATGATTTAGAATATGATCCTTAATTAGTTATTTTGATCCGCGGTTAATATATATATATATATGAATGACTTGTGGATTTGTATAATGTAGGGTAATGCAGATGATACTACTCTTGCAAAGGATTGCTTCCCAACACCAGCTATATAGCATCGGTGTCTCTCCTTATTACTAGTCGACAACAATGAAGCTGTCAAGTTTCAATTTCAGTTGTTGAGTTTCAGAATTATGCAGAAGTGAAAAAGTTCAAAATTTGCTAAAATCTTAATTAGATGCTTTGTATTAAGTGTATACTAGCGGTAGTATTTTTCACTTATATTTTGAAGAGCTAGCGCTAAATGCACGTCTAAAATTTCTTTGCATATTAATTACTTCTCTTGTTATTTTAACTATTTTTCAGAGCTGAGGTCGACCAAAGGTTGCTGATTAAGTTCTTGAGCTTCCGTCTTTGGCATGACTATACTTGTCTCTGATCCCTTGGATCTTGGAAAAATCATCCCCATGCATATTGTCATTTATCTTTCAAATACCCATATTACCATTAAGCATGCTCACTACACAGGGCGGGCTCAAGAAGTTTTGTGGTTTTAGGCGAATATCAAAATGAGGCCTAATTTTACAAATATTCAGATATTATATTCGGCCTAGGAGTTGTTTTAGTGCGTGCATAGTGAGTTTTCTCCTTCTCGTCAAGCTTGGCCCAACCAAAGTCCCAGATTTTTGGGTTAAGAATGTTGTTAGCTTTGATGTCTCAGTGAACAATTTTAAGAATTAATTCCGATCAATTATGCACTTCTGTCAATAACTTTTTTGTTTATTCATCTTTCATACAAATTTTAATTATTATTGCAATTTTTTGTCTATAACTTGGCCATATATAATTTATAAACAATCCAACATCTTACACGATAGGCTCATAGCTATCAAGCAATTTCCGGGAAAAGAAACTTGGAAAAGCTTTAAATTTCAATTTCCGCATCATTATTGTTTAACCGGTGTCTAGTCTAATTCCGCATCATTCTGTTTTCAGCTAAGGCCGTGATCTTACATAAATTATATATGGTCACATAATATAAATTTAGAAGTTAAGAAACTGCAGCAGCTGTGCAACACAACAGCTTCTGTATAAAGTGAATGACAAGACTCTCGAAATCAAATATATATATAAACATCGAGTAGTTGTAATGACTTCGAAGAAAGATGTAGATGTAATGAGGATGAGCAGTGGCGGAGCCAGAGTCAAAAACTTAGGGGGGCACTTCATGAACTATGATGAAATAGGAAATAATACTATGTAATTGCTGGGTAACATTTTGTAACAGGATTTCATGTTTTGAAAATGTTGCAGCAAGTATAAGAGGGATACAATTAAATTTCTCCACAACAATGTATACAGGTTTTATTTGCAGACCTGGTGGACTATTTTAAGTTCTATGCATGTATGATTGTATTGGTATTGAAGTACTGGTGTTAGTTTCCAGTCTAATTAATTTCAATAAAAAATAGTACACTGGCTGACTTTGTCATTGTTTTGAGAATTGGCAAATAGGCAAGTAATTACAGGTCAGTCTCGAGTATGATTGTGATAATATTTGTAGGACCCACACTAGTTTCTCCAATGCCACGGGGGCACGTGTCCCCCTGGGCCCTAGCGTGGCTCCGCCACTGAGGATGAGGATCATACAATGATACACAATTTGAAATTGTAATAAATATTTGGTGAATAGCCATTACAAGAATAAATAAATAAATAGGGCAACAAAAGAATGATCATCCAAATAAATAGACAGATTCCCGGGAGCTGTTAGTGCATGGGAACAAAAAAGAACTAATTTAAGTTTGCTATCAACAAGCCAGAAGTTTGAAAACCTAAATGACACTCACAAGTACAAAATAAGCAAGTGATGCTCCCGCGGCTACTTAAAATTTGCATAATGCACGAAAATGCTTACTGGAACATGGATACAAATGTGCATATCAACAGCAGCAGAGTGATCAGAATCTTTGACTCGGTGCTTGTGACTGATGTTGCAGAAGAAATGTCTTGTGGCCTGAAAAATCAAGTGGTAGTGCAAAAATTAATGCTAATCTCTAAAACTATATCAAAAGGACATTTGAAAGGAACGTAAAGAATAAAGTTTCCTGAAGTACATATAACATACTTTTGTCGTTTGCTAAGAGCACCACAAAATAGGGCATTCTCTGGGATGGGCAACTCTGTTTTGTTAGTAGGTTCCGGATTGACAACCTTTACATACGTTTCTTGGCCTAGATACCATGTATCCAGGTTCTCTGCTCTTAAATTCCAAATTCCAACATTGTCAAGTGAGACTAAAACAGCTGTCCATGCGCCAGGAAAAACCTATCATATCACAAGAAAAAATAGATCTAATAGCATATATATACATAGTACCAACAATGTTCACAACAGAAATTTATTAGAAAGGAGTAAAACAACTCATTCAACTCTACGTCACATTGACCCTAAGCTAGTGACATGGATTAGTATCATGTTCAGAAATTTCTACTCTTTTTACTCGAAATGTTTCGGAGGTACTTAATTACACCAAGACTGCAACACTTGAAAGAAAAATAACTTGCTCCTATATGGGTGCAAAGCAAGGCAATGAAAATTTTAAAAATATATATATTCTGATGGAAACTTTGTGTTTTATTTGTCACTAAGGAAAGACCCAGGGCATATCAAGCAAGCAGCAGAGTCAATAATTTTGACAATGATTATTAGGCATAGGAGCTAGTTTCTAGATACAGACTATGACATTGACAACTAAATCTTAGTTAATAAAGATGCAGGAAAAAAAAAAATTCTTGTTGCAACAAGTGTATGTCTAATCACCTTGTTAGGATGCCAATGCAGGTCATACTTGTTTGTTAACACTTTACAGGTCATATATTTGAGATTTATGATATATTTGATGAAATCGATAATATCTGAATATGACGACAGTGGATATTTAAGGCTGTCTAGATC
Source organism: Daucus carota subsp. sativus (assembly GCF_001625215.2). Classification (NCBI taxonomy): domain Eukaryota; kingdom Viridiplantae; phylum Streptophyta; class Magnoliopsida; order Apiales; family Apiaceae; genus Daucus; species Daucus carota. The sequence goes on from NC_030382.2 coordinate 57,528,912, forward strand.
TAAACAATAAGAAAAATGCTGCTAAAATATTGCAGCATGCCGGTCAGCATTGTACACGATGTCCATATCCAACATTTGCTACAATTGCCTAAATTATTCAAATCAATGAACTTAGTCAACTTAATAAGCTTAACAAGCTAGAAAAGAAATATAAGCATTGATACGTACTTACGTAGGCATTCTCAAAGCCTATCACAATAATGGCAAAAATTTACAAAAGGTACCTGTGTCGTTGAGCGAGCAATTCCATCCCACTTATTATATGTTCCCCTACTGCTATTTGACCACTCACCGTAATCCATCCTGCATTTGAGTAATCAATTGATATGTTATGACTACTAGCGAAGAATCAGGGCAAAAATAAGCAGACAGATGTTGCTACTAAGAAGCAGGGCCTACCCAACCACAAAAAAGGCATATCCATCCATGTGGTAAGTTTGCATCTTAGTATCATTGTTCTGAAAAATTATTTCCATAAAACCTCTAAATGTGCCATTAATAATCTTTGTTTCCATCTTCGGTGGTCCTGTAATTGGCCCAGTGGGAAAATCAGCCGTGTAAACATTCTTCACTTTGTATCGGTCAGCAAGTCTGATTGGTGTATGAGGATTTTCAAATGAGAGTCCATTGAGTGTTGTACGTCGTTTTCCATCAATGGTCACAGGTGGCTTATTTTTCAGTACGTAGACGTCTGTCACACTGATCGAGCCATATCTGAATGAACCTTGTGGGTTTGGACGAGCACCACTGGCAGACACATTCCACCTATATATGCATGTGACAAAATGGGCTAATTAATTTGGGAAGATTCGTTACCACTAAAAAGTGGCTAAAAAATTTCTTGAATTTGTTAACATGTTTGACAAATGAAGTACATAGAAACAAGATATAGTTTCATGTGATAAATCATTTAGGAGCCTCGAACGAACCTGATGGACCTAGCTTGGTTCATCGAGAATGTTTTATCAAACTGATCCTGTGGAGCTTCCGGGAGGGGCCCAGATGCCTTTCCTTTCGAATTTGAATAGCGTAAAATGCCAACACCAGTAACTCTTCTCCAAACGGATTCATTTACGAATCTTGCACTTGCCACTATGTAATAATCAGTACTTGCATTCTGATCAGTAGTTAACAAGAAAGAGTATGTTTGTCCGACATGAATATCTAAGCTAGTGTAATTCTGTTGTACTGTATATGATCCCTCAGTTTCAGCTAATAACAGGTTATGGCCCTGAATTCTGAAGTTCAAACTAGTTGATATCCCGACATTGCTGACACGAAGTCGATAAGTTTTACCTGCCCAAAAACATATACTTATTAGCTTATAAGAAAAGATTGACACAAGCACTTTCATATCAAACAAAAAACATATGTCAAGGCTAAGTTTTGACTTTTTCCATGGTATTTTGAAGCTTTTATAAGATGTAGTCTGAAGAAAACTCAAATATAACTTTCTTTTTTTTTATCCAATTCAAATGACGGATCTTCCTCACACCTCCGGTGGAAAAAATAATTAAACAAGCTCTGGTGCTTTACAAACCAAGTTAAATGAACATACTAGTCTCAATGTCTCATTTAACAACATCAATGTCAAAATCTCTAAAACAAGTATGGTCTTTAACAGAATAAACAAGAACAGCAATAACATATAATAACTTCTGTATCCACTAACCAGGGTGAACGTCGATTGTTAGATAGTCAATATCCTCAGGCACTAGTGAATCATTATATCTATAGGGTCCTTTTCCATTAATAAGTACACCGTCTGGCATGCCAAGATCTTTCCCACCGTTAAGAGTCCTTCTCAGTGCCTATAATCCAAACAAAACAAAGAATAAATCATATCACAACTTCTTTATACCGAGCACACATGTTTGAGTAGCTGATATAGACAAATCACCAGCCACTAACCGTGTGGTTGCTAGTGTACCAATCACCAATCATAATTGGAATATCTCCATGTGGGGTGGCAAAAGGGATTGGGATAACAGCCCGGTTATTAATTATAATGCCACCAAAACCGCCCGACGCCCTTTGAAAATTGAGCGAAGGGAAGTAAAAGAAACTCCCAATCTGGTCTTTCACTTGAAAATTGTAAGTCCAATTCCACTTTGGAGGAATTGGACAGGTAGTGCCCAGCACTCCATCTTGCCAAGATGTTCGCCGCTGCTGAACACCATCCCTGTCACACCATCCAAACACAAATTAAATTATTTACTATGGCAAACACTTACAAAAAACTTTCGGTATAATAGTTACCAAGTCATTAGTAGCTCCTCATCTAACTTGTTCCTAACATTAACTTCAACATTGTTGTTTGTAGTAACATTAATAACAGGCCCTGGAAATTTGCCATTAATAGCAATCACCTGCAAATCAAAAAATCAACTTCCAACAAGAATCCACAAAATAAAATCACATATAGTGTGAAAACTACTCAAAATTAGTTATAGCCATAAAGCCCACTAGCCCAGTACATTGAACACAAACAACTCAACATGTAAGCACCTTTAACAAAGATCTAAGTACATTTCACAGATCTGAACTTGAAGACTAACAATTTCAAGAATCTAACACTAACCCATCTGATTTTCTTGAAAATTAAGCAGACCCAACTCAACAAAGTACAAGATATACACACACATTAACATATACACAAATGTACATACAGAGAGAAACTTAGAGAAGTGATTATATACCTGTTGGGGAACACCAAGAGGAGAAGCAGTTATGTAAGAGACCTCAAAATTGTAAGTAATAGTATCATCTTCAGCAAGAGAGTAGCTCAAGAAGAGAGAAATGCAGAGGAGAAGTGAGAGAGAGGTAAAAGAAGCCATGAAAGTAGTTTAAATTTGACAGTTGAGGAAGATAAATAAGCAAAAATGTAGTAGCTTTTTTGTGTTTACATTATCAGCATTCAGCAGAGAGAGAGAGAGAGAGAGATGAATATGTGTCTGGAAAGTTGAGGAGAGAGATGGGGCAGAACAGCTCAGTTTGTTTGGATTTGTAACAGTTTCTTTTTTTTAATTTTTGTGAGGCACGCAGGTTAAAAGAGATAAAGGAAAAGAAAAAGGGTTTTTTTAATATTTTAAACTTTTTGTCTGTGTGGACCAGCGGCATCATTAAGAGCATGCGATTACAGAAGGACAGGAAGAGTGTTGTTTTTACTTTTTCAGAAAATAATATTTTAATCAAAATACTTTAATCCAGCAAAGAGGAGGAAAACCGCTGTCTCGGGTCTTTTTATAATAAGATTTTAATCAAAATATTTTAATCAAAATCTACTAAAAAGGGCTCAATATTTGTTTTTATTGAATTTGATAATATTCAAAAGATGTATACACGAGTATATTCGCTCTGTTCCATTATTTTTGTCTTTATTTGATTTTTATAAGTTAAATTATTTTATTTTTGATTGATAATTAAAAATATTTGATTATAATTTTATTAATTAATAAATTAAATTCTTATAGCTGATTCTGTAAAGTTTTTGATGACATATTTTTTAAAACTTAAACTAATTATGTATAATTTATTTTTGAAAAGAAGACTGAAATTATAGGATGAAGTATATAATTTAAAATATATTTTAAAAGTTTATATTCACATTGGAGTATCAAGTGTTCAATACTTATATTCTGTCCTCCTTTCGCGTTATACTGTATTAATTATTACAGCCATGAATGATTCACCTACTGGTATTTAGATAGTGTGAGTGAGGATAAATGACAGATATAAAATGAAGGCAAATAACCACTCTACATATGATGATTCCCTGGAAACCACATGACTGCCAGCTGCCAGCACCATAGTTGGACCCACTTTTACGTGTGATTGAAATGCCAACAGGAATACGTGTGATTGAAATGCAAACGGAATTCCATTAAAAAAAAAAAAATGCAAACGGAATTGAATTTAGAGTATGTTTTTGTTTTTTGAAATATAAAATCCTTCTATGTGCCTCTCATTTCTTTACCATTATTATTTTGAGATGTCCCTCTCATTTCTTTATGTTATTATAAATAGTAAGTTTTTCTGATCATCACACCTACTATCTTCCTCTACTATCTCATATTTAACAATAAAAACTACTATTACACTCACTACTTTCCTCCGTTGTCTCAAATCTATTATTAAATATTGATAGGTTTAACCACTTTACCCATTTTTCATCTAACTTTACTTTTTTTTTTATGTCCCCCTCCAATGTAAACAATTGAAGGGGACGGAGGGAGTATATAATTGATATTATATATTTTGATAAAAAGTCGAATATAGAATTTCTCCTTAGTAATATTTTATATTAAATAACACATATCAGTTTTTTCAATATTTTAAAATACGATTATAATCAGTCTCATCATTACATGTGTCCAACAAGTTTATAAATATAAGGTGATTGGTATTTTATATTACTTTAACTAATATTACTACCGGCGGTGTTTTAGTATTATTAGAGATACTTTTGTATTTTGAAAAATAAGGGGCTGGTATTGTATCATGACTTTTAATGACAAATTTTGGGAGGATGACTTTGATGGATTTTATAGACTTTTAATGACTCTCGTTGACTTCTTAAAGATTCCAAAAACAATTCATGACTCCCGAGACAATGACTTTTAAAAACTTTAACAGACTTTTTTTTACAAATTCATGACTTTGAAATACTTTAATAGACTTTTTTAAAAAATCATAAATAGCCTATCTGAAACCCTCTCGATCTTCTGCTATACCCTCTCGATCTTCTGCTATACCCAAGTTGGGTGTATGTTCACAAATCTGGCGACTACAAAATCGAGTACAAGGTATTATTGCTGTATTATATATACAATGATATTGTAATACTGTTTACTAAATCATATTTATAAACATAAATGTTAATTGTGACCTTGTATCAGATTTTTGTATTCACTTTTGATACCATAAATTAACGGATTTTAGGGTTCGAGAATTATGTGTTTTTCACTCTTCATATTTAATAATGATGCAGAGCTATAAGAGCTATATCAGTAACCACTATTATTATCATGCTATGTTTACATAATCTCTCTCTGTTTTGCAGCCCTTCCATTACTATAATATCTTATGTGTTTTTTATTTCACTTTGTGTTTTTTGATCTAGCTTTATTAATTTGTAGAAGATCAGCTACCCTCACCAAAGTTACTTATTAAAATGAACATAAATATGGATATGGAAAACCAAGAAGAGGATGAAAAAGAGATGGCTGAAGAGGAAGAAAGGAAAGAACAACGACAGGAAATTTTAAAAACTTCGTTGACAGTACATGAAGAAGTGCTTCGTGTGCTCAATAAGCACACGGTAACCTTGTCTAATCAAAGCATCCCACATTCACTAACTAGGCGACCTGTCAATTCAAGAGGATATGAATATATTCATGGTGTTTTAAATGAGGATCCTGAACACTTTCGAAAACTCAATTTTTAATAAATTAATAAATAAATAAATAACCTTAAAATACTCCTCCCAAACTTCATCTGGAGCAGTAAATTTTTTTGTTATAGGATCTCATCCAAATCCAGAATTAAACAGCATCAATTTTGAATAGTTGGTGTATCTAGCTTTAAACCACTTCAAACGACTAACATATTGGAGATGAGTTCTTTGACAACCAAGCTTTTCATTCAGAACAGGAAGAATCTTTTTCTCCACGGTAACCTTCGTGAATAAACCATTACTATCTCGCCAACCACGTTTTGCGGCATCAACCATGAGATTCAATAACTCATTACTTTCCTCAATTGTCCAAGTCTTATACCCAGCAGTTTTTCCTTTCGGATTGTCGTTCTCTTGACATGCATCGCCCATTTTTCTGTGCATATTGATACATATATGTGTATATGCAGAAAAAATAAAAAACAAGTAACATATACATATTATTATTAGCTGAAGCAAGTAGATCTATATATATCTAAAAACACATAATGATAATAGAGAATCATAATAGAGAAGAAAAGGAACCTTTTTCACAGAGGATGAATTGGGGAGACTTTTCGCAGAGGTTGAACCCTAGGTTGGAGCGACCGGTTAATTGAGGGAAGAAAAAGTCATGTCAAATCTTTTCAAGAATGGCCTGACAATTTTCTGAAAAAATATATGCAATTTTCTATAGAAAGTCATTAAAAGTCTATCAATTATATTTTTCCACCGAAGTCATTGATATATTGAATAACAACTGACTTTTAATAACTCTTTAAAAGTTGTAATTCAATACCTCAAACTTTGAAAGACTTTTTAAAAATCCTGATACAATACCTCTTTACTTTTAAGGAGTATTTAAAAGTCTTAATTGAATACACCAAGATTTTAAAAGTCAATAAAAATCATTAAAAATCCTGATACAATACCAGCCCCTAAATTTCAAATTCAACTTTGACAAAGTGACATCATGACAAGTAGTAAAAATTCGTAAAATTATATTTATTGATCAGTATTTTTATTGTTTTCTATTATATAATATATTAATACTTTATATATACTTTTAGAATTTAATTGTATAATTAAATTTTCATTTTAGAAAAAATCTATGTAACTAAAATTTTAATTTATAAAAAACTAGGGTTATCGAGTTAGACTATTTGAAAATGTGAATCAGTATTAAAATTATAGGAAGCAACTGGTGGAATACATGTTAATTTGTAATTCACAGCTGACAGCACACTTAAACCTCATCATCGATGAGTTTAATTGATCATCTGGTTCTGAAATTTATTTTTTTAATTTTTTTGTAAACGATAATTTTATATTTAAATTTTTATTTACAAAAATAAAATTCTAAAAATAAGTAATATAGCTATGCGGTCAATGAATTTTAAAGTGCGTGCTCGAAATCAATGAACTGATCTAATTTGAGATGGAGGGAGTATCTGTTAAAGCAGAGTGATGGAAATCCTCAAGCCTCAATTACGACAAGTATAAAATCTATGGAATGTGGGATTAACACTCAATCCTTTTAATTGAAAGTTAAAGTTGTTTGATTTCTTTAATTACAATTAGTCATCATACACACCGTCACTTTTCTCCCTCGTAGGATTTGTCGTGAGAGACAAAAAGAAAACAGTCTTTGCTTTCAGAACAATCCAGCTTTAAGTAATCTAATCACAATTCTAGGTTTCGATTAAGATTTTTCTAGGATTTTATAACTTCTATCGATGAGAATCAATTAATCATGTGAGCTTTGAGTGAATTTTGGGTGGGTCAAAGATGTGACACAGATTTGACATTAATCAAATGAAGGCATTTATGTTTCTCGAGATCTAAAATCTCAATTTCTGGCATTTCAGACTTAATGCTTGCTCCCTTCGCATTTTATACTCATTTGATTTTTTTTTTAATTGTGTAGTTAAATTATATATTTGTTTATTAGATTATGATATCAAAATTATAAACCATGCTATAAAATATATAAAAAGCATAATTTTCTTATATGACTTATATAAATATATACATATATATATTAGGAAATAAATAATAATGATGAATTAACACACATATATATCTACTTCTTATAAGTTGGAAATTCTCAATTTTTTGATAAACAAAAATATTATGTGATTGGATGTAGATTGACAAACGTGTTCCCTCCTCAAAATAATAATCTTATTTGGCTTTCCATCAATTTTCCTTTCTTCTCTATATATTATTTTAATTTTAATACATACTTTTAGGTATTTGATGCATATAGATTTAATCCATTATTAATTTAGAAAATAGTGAAAGATACTTCTTCCGTCCCAAGTTTAATGTCCTTTTCGGTTTTTAGTAAGTCATATTAAGTGATTTTTGACTAAATATTAAAAAAATATATATTATTTTAGAAAATAGAAAGTTAATTTTAAAATAGATTAAATATATTTTCCAACGATATAATATTTTTATTTGTTCCAATCATAACATAATATATATATATAATCAAATTAATCAAATATTAAAAAATATATGTATGTTAGTACATAGAAATAAAAAACTCGCTTGCAAATTACTATTTATAAATCGGTGTCCTAGTCCCTGATTTGTCGGGATCGTTTATCTAACATACACTATCAGGAACGTCGCGGAACGGAAAAATTCCGATCCACGGAAAATTATAGCAGATCGATAAAAATAAAAATTTTCATCCTGACTATTAAAATCTGAAAATGTGCGTTGAATAAACTTTTCATAACAAACTGTTCTTACAGAACAAAACCCTTATAAGTAGGCCCACGTTATGATCTATGTTAAACGACGAATGATTGATATAATAAAAACTCGCTCTAAGACCGACAATTAGTACAACAGTGACTTGCTGTTGTAATGTGACTAGGGATCAATCAATGAAATGAATTACGCAACGAATAACGCTTGTAATTTGTTGAAAATAATGTATGAACACAACTGACCAAAATCAAAACCCAAGTAGTTTTAGCCGACTCACTTATAATTCATGAAATCATGCATGTGACACACAATCGTGGATCACCTTTATTGACACAATCGCCCATTCATTTCATATGAGAATTTCTTTAGAAAAATAATTTAGAATACTTACTATTATTCTTTATTGAATACCGAACAAATCAAAATCGTAAATAACCTATCAACCAAAGTTTAGCATGCGCACAAGAAAAATAATAATTAAGCCTGTACCAAAAATATCTACTTTTGTGACAAACTAGTTTATGCGCCAGGCTTTGCAGCAATATCATATTAATTTTATCAAATAAATTCATAAATAAAAAAATATTAAATCATGCTATGCTATACATAGTATACATAAATTAATCAAAATAATATATTATTAAATATCATTATATGAATAAATCATATATTTCAATATATTTATATATTTCAATATATTTATATATTTTTAGTGGATAATTTTGTTCTTATGTAACATAATATGACAATGAAATCGAATTTGAGTAAACCAAACTCGACAAACTATTTTACAAGTGTAATTTAAGATAAAATATTAAATATTATTTAGCTTAATCTAAAGAGTTCTTTCTTTTAATTTTCATTATTGACTCACAAATCAATTGAAACTTTCTTTCATTAAATTCAAATCAAGAAAATAGTAATAAATTTGCTATATTGTAATTCATACTATTTTTTTTTTTTGAAAATATAATTCATTTGAGTAAATATTTTCGAGTATTGATCCGTTTGGATCTTGCTCTATGATGGGCTTTTATAAATTTTGACAATTAGATCTCTTTATGAGTGGAAAAGGGGTGCTTCGGCTCGGCTGTTGAACAAAATCCAAACACACCGGAATGGCCCCTTGTAAGCCTCAGGAATTGCCATTTACGCTGTGTTCTTTGTCTTTATTACAGTTTAGAAATTTGGTTCTAGTAAGTTCGAAACTAAAATTCATACAAATATTCTACGATGGTTATTTAAAATGAACTATTAGTGTTATTTAAAACTTAATTTAAATAAGTTTTTAGTTATTATTATTACTTTATTATTAATTTTTCTATCAATTATATACTTTTTCATAATAAATTCGAAGTTAAAAAGGTAATTTAGATTTTTTCATATTGTCATTCATGCTATTCGGAGACTTCCTTCCAATGAATAAGTTCATAAACAAAAATGATAGTTTTGATTTTTCAATGTCATGTTTTTTAACTCATTATAAATTTCCTTCCAACATATCATATCTATAAATATAAATTTTATTTTCTATATTAGAATTTAAAAAATTATAAAAAAAGAATGGGATACTTGTTACCAAATAACTTATCTTCTAATTCAGTAATTAATAATTATCCGTTACAGGAAAAGCTATGAAATGGAACCACTAGCTGGCAAAAGCCCAATCGTCCCCAAACAAATAAGCCCAATCATGTACATTTCAATATTTCAAATCCTTGCTGCAGCTTGGCCCAGTAATTTCTTCTTCAAAGCGTTCCCCACTTATTGTAGTAATAGTAATAGTAATGTCCTGTTTATTATTACATTTTGAATTTTTATAATCAGTGAAAATGTATATAAGTGTTCTCTGATGTACTTAATTATAATGATAACTATATTTTAAAAAATAATATTTTATCATCATTTATAAGTTATTTTATATATAATATATTAAATTAATATAATAAAACCTAAATTAAGAAAAATATATTATTTTAATATTATAATAATGATTACTGAAAGTTTGATAATATAATTGTCCGGTAAAATTTTAGGCAAGAAATATGTGTACTTCTATCGACTCGGATTTTAGCTTGAAAATTGTATCAATGAATTAAAGAAATTTTCAAATGTCATTTATTATCTTCATTTATGACATATGTGACACAGTTTTAGTTTAAAAAAAATTCTTCAGAAAGAAGTATGTTACTACAAATTAGTATTAGTTTCGTTCACATTTAGGCTATCAAAGAAAAATCTGAGTTGTACTAATATGAAATTTATGCTCTACTTCTTAAACCGGCAAGCGAGAGATGCTCTCAATTTTCTTCATCATCTTCGAAGTCTATGTGACTTGTTCTCTATCATCGACACGGTTTGATTCTTTTGCCTTTGTATAACATGACAAAAAACTCACAAGAAGTAAGTTGAAAAATTGAATGGAAAATTTTCATTGAAACATATACGAATCTAAATTAAAATATACATGTCATATAACAAGATCTGCAAAATGTGTTTGTCTTTGAGCAGTGTTCATCTGCCAGATGTTCAGTGAAGCAATGATTCTAGCTTCCGTGGCATTATTAAACAAGAAAACCTTAGCGTTATTGTATATGGCTTTGGTTGGATAAACCCTGGAAGTTATACATGTCCTTCCTCCTTGAGAAAAGCTCTCCACAATAGAATGATCCACCTGCGTATTTAGATCAATTTTATTTAGTCATCGCATTTCATTCTCCTCGACCAAACACTACATAAGTTTCTTAATATGACATCTGTCACTGAGATATTTAACTTACCAAAATTCGCATTGTTAATTTTTCACCTCTGAGTACTGGAACAACACTACCATAAATCTCTTTGTCAACGTCGACTGCCTTGGAAGACCTGCAAAATCAAGCAACATTTATAAATTATCTTATCGTATATAAGTGGGCACAGAAAAGTTACGATAAGAAATTGAAAAACAAACCTTGAATGATCGGCACAGAAGAAGGTACGGAGATTTCCACCAGAACCTTTAGCAATGTAAAAGTAGACAGGGGTTTGCTCCGAAAGATCTTTGTCAGCAAGAATTAACAAACCAAATGGTCCTAAAGCGCCTCGCCCAGAAGAACCCCCATTGTTTTTACAATCATACACCTCGTTTGTTTCTTGTACTCTCTCCAGACTTTCCTTATCGACCTCAAATTCAGCCGTAATATCCAACTGCAATGTTGTTGTATATCATACAATTATAATTGACAGTCGAGATAGTTGAAAAATGTATCACAGTAATTATTAGTATGCCTTAACATGAACTGTACAAACCTGACTTCCTGAGCCAATTTCAAGCGGCAGAACTGCACCAGTGTTGATCTCCACATTTTCAAATACCGTTTTGTTCAATCTCAACTTATTAACCTCTTCAACAGGCCATTGTAGTAGATTGCTCCCTGTTTTAGGATCAAACAATATCGTTCTTGGAATACCCTGTAAAGTAAGCGCAACATAAATTCTTGTTAGTTCTTATTATCGCGTTTTTATAAAAGTAGTATCAGAATTGTGGATAAAAGTTGTACCTGGACTGATGCCCAGCCCTTTCTGACATCACTAATTTCGCTATCAGTTTCTTTGATCCAACTCCACAACACTCTCCTCTTCTTATTCGAATCATAAAACGTTTTCGAAGCATAGTATATTCCATAATCGTACCTCAGTCCAATACCAACATCCAATTCAGGATTATCAGGGACCCATTTTCCCGAAACAGGATCATAAGTTCCAATCGCATAATAATCATTTCTATCATCATCGAGACTAGCCTTCATAACATGCTTCACTCCAACCCCATCAAACGATGTGTCCAATCCATTTTCCCCGAATTTTGAAACCGGATAAAAATCCACACACTCCCACATACCCGTCCCATGGACCGCGTGCAACACCCCGTCTAAAAGGGTAAAATTCTTAAAATCCACCGTGTCATAAACCAATGAAATGCCGGTCTTGTTGAGTTTCGATCCAATAATCAGACGCCACTTGCCCTCAGGCGTCCTCCAGGCTGTCGTCGGATCACGAAAGTCCTTAAAATCAATACCAGGAGGTGGTACCAGAACCGGATTACCAGGATACTTAACCCATTCAATGAGTAGAGGATCAGAAGGGTCAGCGGGATACGCGAGATTTTGAACCTGCACTGATTCATTAGTTGATCCTGTGTACAACATTACAATCTGACCATCAGGGAGTATTGTCGCGGACCCGGTCCAGACCCCGTTAACATCGTACCAGTGATCAGTGACCATGGCAACTGGAAGATGTTTCCAGTGGATCAAATCGCTGGAAACTGCATGTCCCCAGACAATCTTGTTTCCCCATATTGCACCATCAGGGTTGTACTGATAGAATAAATGGTACCATCCCTTGTAGAATAAAGGTCCTGTTAATCAAAAATTAGAACCATTTCATATTTAAGTTTCCAAATTTTGAATGAAGTAGCATAAAAAGTAATGAAATGAAATACTGATAAATTTTTTCTCCCACACATCGAGATTTTAGTAAAATTGATCACTTATTATAATATCAGAGTATAGTCTCATAGGATAGGAGATTCAAGGACGTGAATCGGGAACCGAGGAATGAGGAGTTTATGTTTTTTTTTACAAAATATATTGAACATTTTGGTTTAATTTCAAATTATGTCTGGGTCATATAGTAAACTACAATATATGGTTCTCTATTTTCTCGAATTGCGAGTCTTAAAAATAAACCTGCATTCTATTTCGATGATGATTAGCCATGCACGAGTGACACGTTTAAATCATGAATAAACAACTTTAACAGTAACACTTTCTCATAAGCATCGAGACTAATGGAGTCTAATCATGTGATAGCTGCACTTTTCCGAGAAATACACCCTCCGTCCAATATCGCTTTTATTCAGGAAATAATTAGAAAATAATTTTATTGAATGTTATAATATGTGTACATAATTAAAATGATTTTTATTTTAGATTAAAATTCAGAATATTGTGGCCTATACCTTTTTATAACAAAAAGGCGTTCACTTTCTCCTATTGTTTATATGGTCATGCGCCGTTGATATCATGGCAACACTCTCAAGCCAATAAAATACTTAAATATTATTTTATATTAGCAGCAAATACAATAGTGCTATTATTGAGCTACTCGAGTACCGTTTTAAAGATGTGTTAAAAACATGAGTCCAGATTCAATAGGATTCAAAATCCACGTCGAGTGTGACTAGGATTTCGAATATGTACACAACTAATTATTGGAATATTCAATTCAAACAAATCAGGAGGTCACATCTTTGTAGGGGACAAGAGTTTGTTGACTTACCATTAGGATCTGGCCAGCAGAATGAAGCAGATTCATTAGCACCGAGATTAAACAGATAATCATCCATGCCCAACATAGAAACAATTAATTAGTTGAGAAACATAAATTGTATCACCCTAATACAAAATTAAATTAATTAGCACAAATATCTTACTAAATTTTGTTACATAAAAAAAATCATTCTATAGTCAAATTCTGTTGAAAAATATTATTTATTCCAAAAATTATTTCTGAATTCTTTTCTCAAATTTTAATTGTTAATGTATAATTGGTTCCATCCACATTGATAATATTTTTGATACATAAATCAATCAATTAAAATCAAATTATATTTTTGATAAAAATATAAAATTTAATATACATAACATTACTCAATTTTAATGTCATGCAATCTAATTTCTTAAAATGGATTATGAAAATGAACCAAGCTATCATTCAGACATTTGAGTACTAAAATTAGGTTAAGAACGACCAAGATCCTTATTGTTATTTAGAATGCATACACATGTATTTTAAGTACATTATTTAGACGCCACAAATAACAAAAGAATGTAGAGTTACTGTACACGTACCGTTCATCCAATTTTGGTTTGGTTGAAAATGAAAAGAACTTCTTTGCCAAGACAACACGTTCGAATTCCACGGAAAATTAGCCGGCGGCTCCGCATTCAATGCCGGCCGCCGGAACGACTTCATCGACACTCCTTCCGCCACCCCACGTGGCGCCACCTCCACCGTCTCCTCCGGCACCACCGTAGATTTTTCAACAGCCTCGTTACCGCTATTTGGAAACAAAACCATCGTACCCATGACTAAACAAGCAGCCAATATTGAACTAAACAAAAGTACAAACGTTAATGACCGTCGCCGACTGGATTGCTCAGCCGTATTAGTGGTGGTTAATGACGGTGAATGCTCACCGTCCGGGAGGGGAGTGTAATGAGAAATGGTGATTGGATGCTCCATTTTAATTATATGAAGAATGTGTGTATGATAATGTGAATTAACACTACAAAAGAGCATCTATATATATAGAGGTACATGTGGATGTAGAGATCATACTATCCTATTATTACATGCTTGTTCATGCCAACGTTCTCCAATAATACTAATATAGTAATGTTAATTAAGTTTGCGTTAGTGCCAAATTTATCTTTACATCGTCAAAGTTGTCGGCATTGTATTTCCGTAAGTGAATTATAGAGAGCCTCTTGGTAATTGTAAAGAGACTCACGCTATCTATAGTATTCGGCATAATTGAATTAATTAACTTCCAATAATTCTATCAATAATAAGTAATTAGTATCGTTTATTTCATTATGTAATACTACCTCCATCCCAAATTAGATGAGTTACTTGACTTTGGGCAAGTAACTTTAGGTGCATTGACCATCTACTTCCGAAATTTATTTTTTATTTTTTTTAAATGAAAATTTCATATTTAAATTTTTATTTGCAAAACTAAAATTTTAAAAATAAGTCACGTAGCTATCCGGTTAATGAACCTTAAATTGTGTGTCCAAAGTCAACGAGATCATCTAATTTGAGATGGAAGGGGTAGTTTCTTATAAGAATATGCGGTGTGTACCCGGGACTGCTCCGGATCCAAATTTCCTTAGAATATTTTAGTTTTAGTTATTTGTAGTTTAAATTGTCACGAATTAATCTTTTGTCATAATTAAATTAAATTTATACTAGCGTCTAGCTTCGCTCGATGTGATGCACATATGTAATATAATAATCAATAATATATTATGTGTGTTTATTAATAATTTATTATAATACGTTATTGACGTGATTTAATTTTAAAATATAATCAATATAGAAAATTCAATCTAACGGTCCTCATCAACTTATTAAGTAAGCCAGTTATTATATTATACCAGATTATAAATCAATTACTAGATTCTTACAAATCATCAATATACTTATATAAAGGAGAAGCATGGGGCGCCTCTCAGAGAGCTCCGTTCTATTTTTCTAATTTTCTGAAATTTTTGGATGAAAAATATTTTAAAAAAAGTATTCCTTTTTTTAAAAAAAAAGTATTCCTTTTCAAAATATCAAAATCAAATCAGGATTTTAAACTAATTTAAGAAAGATGTATATCAAAAACAGAAAGTATTCCTTTTTCAAAATATCAAAATCAAATCAGGATTTTAAACTATTTCAAATCAACCTCTGTAAATTGAGGCCAGATATCATAAAATTTAACACACGGAATTTATTTTGAGCTTATTTGTCTTCTCCATATCGTCTATTATTTTTTATAATTCTTTTTTAGAAAATTATTAAACGGAGATGATTCTTTCTTTAAAAAAAAATGGAGATGATTCTATTCTATTTTTCTAACCAGTTCTTAAAATTTGTATGATTTCCAAGTTCTCCGCACTTGATTTTGCCATGTTTATGTCAATAGAACCCACCTAATTCGTCGAGTGAATAGTCACTATGGGGGTGTTTGTTTCCCGGAAGTAGGAGCTGCTTCCGTCTTCTGCTTCTCTTGACCCGTTTGTGTAAATAAGCAGAAGCATTTTTAAAAAGTTGAGAATGCTAGCTTCTCTCTCACAGCTTCTGCTTCTTTTCCAAACACTTTATTAATTTATTTACTTCTCACTTCTACTCTACTTTTCTAATTTAAGTAAGAAATCACTTCTTTTAAGCTAACCCAAACGGCCCCTATGACTGACCCTGTGTCTACAATGAACACCATATGATACAGTATTCCTACTACACCAGATTCCATGTTTCGGAGAAAAAGGGTCAGATGGTTTGATTTCCGTTGTAATTGATTTCAATAGTTACAAATTAATATGCCACGATAGCTGATGACAATAATCTTGAACTATAGTCTATAAATATTTTATTATTATTAATATTTGTGCTATTTTTTTTAATTATTTATTCTATGCAGATAACATTGGCTTCTCCACGACTAGAAATAGCAGGATTTATGTCAACTTAGACACACCTTATGTAGCATCTTTGAGGGAAAGATTTTCTGAAATCAATATACTTATATAAAGAAGAAGCGAGGGGCGTGTAGGTGGCGCCTCTCACACGCTCCATTCTATTTTTCTAATTTTCTGGAATTTTTGGATGAAAAATATCAAAAATTATAACTACCTTTTTAAGTTTCGGATATATTAGAAGGAAGTTTCAGAATCTGATTTTATTTCAAATTATTTATGAAATATAGTAGTTTGAAAGTTTTAATCTGATTTTGTTTCAGATTATTTAATTTATTTATATAAAAGAGAAGCGAGGGGCGTGTAGGTGGCGCCTCTCACATCGCTCCATTCTATTTTTCTAATTTTCTGGAATTTTTGGATGAAAAATATCAAAAATTAAAACTACCTTTTTAAGTTTCGGATATATTAGAAGCAAGTTTCAGAATCTGATTTTATTTCAGATTATTTATGGAATATAATAGTTTGAAAGTTTTAATCTGATTTTGTTTCAGATTATTTAATTATGGGAAAGAGTAGCACACAAGTCTCTCTGCACCTATAAATAACCCTATAGATTGTAGGATTTTGGATCATCTAAACACAACCTCCTCTCTCTCAATACCACAACTCCCCTCCTCTCTGGTGATAGTTCTCTTGCTTGATTTCTAACTCAGTGGTGCCGTTCTTCTGCAACGATAAGTGAAGATGGTTTATATAGTATTAAAAAAAATAAAAATTGTTGCAAACAAAGGTAGTTATAGATTGCTATGTGGGAGTCGACAAATTCAAACACGGGAAAAGAATATAGTCTTGACATGATATTGATGGGTGATACCAATAAATAACTATTAGTGATGTATGTTTGTTGGTTATTCTTTTATAATATTTGTTTTGTTCATCGGACATGTTTGTTGTTGTTAATTTTTATATGATTTACTTTGTATATAGGAAAATATGGTGGAGAAGCGAAGGGCGTGTAGGTGGCACCTCTCACATCGCTCCGTTCTATTTTTCTAATTTTCTAGAATTTTTGGATGAAAAATATCAAAATTTGGGAACTACCTATTTTAGTTTCGGGTATATTAGAAGCAAGTTTCAGAATCTGTTTTTGTTTCAGATTATTTATGGAATATAGTAGTTTGAAAGTTCTAATCTGATTTTGTTTTTGTTTCAGATTATTTAATTATGGGAAAGAGTAGCACACAAATCTCTCTCCACCTATGAATATCCCTATAGATAGTAAGGTTTTGGATCATCTAAACACAACCTCCTCTCTCTCAATACTACAACCTCACGGATTTAAGTTAGATATTTTTGTACACAATCAATCCAAAAAAATTGGCGGAAGGTGACAATGTAAGAACATGATTACTTTTCAAAAAAACACAAATAAAATTAAAATTCGTCGTGCTTTAAATTGTTAATTATGTATATAAATTTATTTTCATTTTTTCTTCATGAATTATAGTCCAATTTTGCAATTTTATATATTAATATTGGTATTACATCAAGATCTTTATAATATAAAATTTATTTTATCCTACAAATATTAATTTTGAAACGTTAATATAGTTTTCATAGACAGCCACAAAATTATTTTATTCTACAAATATTAATATTGAATCATTAATATAATTTTTATAGGCCGCCGCAGCGCGCGGCTTCTCAACTAGTTTAATCTAATAATATAATACTAGCCTTTAACCCGTGCGAAGCACGGACGGGTATAGTATCGTAATTTATTAATTATAATTTAAATTTTAACATCATCTTATTAGTAGTATTAATGAATTAGATTTTAACCGGATTATATTTATCAATTGATTACATTTTTAGGACGACTACGAATTATACAAATATCGGTTTATTATAATATAGTATATAAATAATATATAAATTACATCTAAAAGAATAATGGTGGAGTTTTTTATCTTGTATTACATCACAAGTGTTTGTAATTTGAACGGTATAAAACTCTTTAATATTGTAAGAGTAAAAGAAGTCTACATGTGACAGACTTGTAGTTATAAAAGAGATGACCAAACCAAAATTTTGTACGACTACCAATTAAACCTATGTTGGCTTATTATATTATAGTATAGATATATAGATCTGTCAGAACGCGGATTTTTTTTTAAAGCACATTCCAAATTTGAGCTTGCTTTTGAACATCAAAACGCGCGTATTAATTTGAAGTCATTCAATTTGGACTCGACGTTAATCTCGACTTAAAATACATTTCGGTGAAAATTTGGGTAGGTTAAGGGGTCGTTTAGTTAATATTAACAGAAATTACTTATTTTTCTAAAATGAATAAATAAATTTTAAATGATAAGTGATTTATGACTTATTATTATTCAAGTGTTTGGATGATATAATTTATAATTTATTTAATTATTTAAATAAGTTTATTTAAAATATCTCGTAATTTAAAAAAATAGAGTTTTAATAAAGAGGATATAGGACGTTGTAAAAGGGGAAAAAAATATAAATGTTCTCATTTTCAAAAATTACTTAAAATTACTTATACTTTTTTATACAAGGAAAATGCTTACAAAAACATGTACATAATGACATGTGGCGGGTTTTAATTAGATGGGCTCTTGCATTTACACCAACCACTCCAATTAAAACCCATCACATCACTACAAATTTTCTGTACACAATTACGTGCAAACTCTTTATACAAACCGTGGAGAAAAGTAACAGTCGGATCTTGTTTTTAATGGAAAGAAACCTAATTTCTACAAAGAGAAAAGTGCACTTTGTGTACCTGTACTATGGCCTATACAGCATTTGCAATACTGTAGTTTCAAATCCTGCACCCGTGGTACTGGACTATCTAATTTTATGCAGTGAGTGTATCACCGTCAGTTTAACACTAACGCCGTGAGTTTAATTAGGTATCACCAACAAAACAACCCTCTGCCACTGCTTCTTACCCCCTTCTCCCTTTGTCCTATGTCAACGGCGATGCTGCCCCAATAAGCTACTAACACTCCATCAACAGCAAGAAGTAGTTACAATACGCACCTCTGTTACAACCCCAATTCTGAATCAACCCACGCACCTCCGTCGCCATACCCACAAACAGCCACTCCCCTTTCAATTCGTCGCCCATCACCCACAACTGCTCAGGAGGTCGCGACCACTTGAACAAGCTCCAGTCGCCTGGCTCCTTACTTTCTCAGCCCTCGGGAACCAACTCACCAGCGGCCAATCACCGCTGCCTGTCTTCACAGTCACCGTCGCACCTCCAACAACGGCGACCTCCGTATTCAACCCCACCATACAACGATCGATATGACCACCCCGGCTTCAACTCATCTCTCCGTCTCAACCCCCGGCGGCCACCTTCTCCTCGACCCCAGACCATCTCCAAATGGCTGCAACGCCGCCGCCTCCCCAACCTTCGGTTTCGAAATACCGCAACTCAATCAACAACAACACATAAATATACATACAGATGCCACACAACTCGAATTCTTCCCTGCGGCTAGTTTGAATCGATCGAATTGATTGAGTTGAAAGGGACGAGAGAAACCCTAACTGGCTCGATCCCCAATTCTTTCTCTTGCGTCGACTGTGTCTGTGTATATCTGCTACTTTCTGTGTACCTGACGCCGACTGAAATAACCATGGTTTAAACTAATTACACTCACGGCGTTAGTGTTAAACTGACGATAATACACTCACTGCATAAAATTAGATAGTCCAGTACCACGGGTGCAGGATTTGAAACTACAGTATTGCAGGTGCTGTATAGACCATAGTACATGTACACAAAGTGCACTTTTCTCTTCTACACACGGGGACGAAGTATGAATCGATTTTAATATTATATTCACCTTTTTATATTAAACCCCGGCACAGCTCAATTTGTCAACGAACCTGTGCACATACGCTTAAATATTTGAATTCTGTATCAAACCAGCTACCACACACTTCCCACTAAAACTTAAATTCATCTTGCGCAAAACGTTTATAGAAAAAACACAATCATTAACTTTCACTTACGTGTAAATTATTTATCACAAGTATACATGTAAATTTATTAGGAACCACAAGTCTACTTTAAACAGTTCTCCACTTACCTGGTGTACTGGTTAACTAACTTAACTGGCCAGCGACAAGCGAGTCTTATCTTATTCCCGACCAAACTCCAATTATTGGAGTCATACTTGAATGTTCTACAGTTCAGTTGTTCCAGCTGGCACAAGATGTGGCACATAGTGTCCCACACTTTCCAAATCCTTGCTCCAATCAGTGCAAAAGAGAAATGCTTTTTGGCCCATTTGGCAATAATTCATTACTATATTCCCGCTCAGTCATACGTGTCTTCGGTAGCTCGTGACAATAATTCATCCTAGTTTTACAAGTCCTCAGATTGGGATTGTTTGTCTGAAGAATTATACTCCCTCCGTCCCCTCAATTGTTTACATTAGAGGGGGATACGGAGATCAAGACGATGTATAAAAAATGAGTAAAGTTAGATGAAAAATGGATAAAGTGGTGTAATAGTAGTTTTTATTGTTAATTATGAGATAGTAGGGGAAGATAGTGAGCGTAATGATAGAAAAAACTTAATATTTATAATAACGTAAAAAATGAGATGGACATCCCAAAATAATAAATGTAAAGAAATGAGAGGGAGTAGCGAGCCAGTGAGTTGACGGCAGATGAGTCATCCGGATAATTCGGTTAATTATTCGCGTTGATAGCGAGAATATTGTTTACGGGATTTAATTAAAAAGCGTTGCGGTTAGGAGTGGTTGGATGGAGTTATCTTAGATTGCTTGCATGTCTGTGAATTTTGCAGCATTATAATTGAAGAGAATAAGGTGATTAGTCACTTGATTTGCAGAGATTAGGAGATGCATGTGGCCGAGATTAGCGAAGTGATTTGAACCAGGATCATCTATTATTCACTTGACTATAAGGTTAATCATAAGAATACATGATAGAACCAAACAAATTTCGGACAGACACTTGTCCCAGTTGCAGCCCATACCCTACCTCGCTATGTCCTGTGCCACGTAAGCTCAATAATGCAACTTATATACCCTACTCATCCATGCATGTTTGATGTTTCCACATGGTTACATATATGCAAAAATTATTACTTCAATCCCTAGATTTAAACACTCGTTCGGTGAGGGAACCCGGATTGGAAAAACAGAGTTTAATCTTAAATATTGCCAATTTTTTCATATTAAATGTGGTTTATAATGATTTTTTGTTACTAATTTTGAACTGAAAGCTAGGATTTGCAGAAAATAATTCCATTGAATTTTGGAATTCAGCCGAGCGGGAGTCTTGGCTAGCCCCGCTTTGGTTACTAGGTTCAGGCTAGAAGATCTGACCCAATTACACAAAATTGGATATGATTAGCATTTGCGAAGAAGTGTAATCGGCTGAAGTTAAAATTAGTATCACGAACACTCTAATACTGATAAAACTCTCTGCATTTGCGAAGACGTAACAAGTGGACAGAGTCACAGAGGTACAAAAGACACATGTTCCTAGCTGCAGTATCACATGAATGGAGCAAATCATGTGGACATGTTGATGTAGCCTACCACTCACATGCATTACAGATAAGGATACTTCAGCAAACAATGCCGAATCATTGAAATTCCTAGTCAGCATTTTCGACTCTAATGTTTGTAATTGAATCAGATCAGGACTGTGACAACCGAATCAAGTATAAGCTGTATGTAAATCTTATCCTTACTGTATCTGATTCTATTGCAGATAGACTTTTTCGATTTAAAATTTGGTTTAAAGGAACAAACGACAGCGAAAAGGGGGATTAATTAAGAAGCAGTGAAAGCACAGAATGACAGAATGAGATTCTTAAATGAAGAACTTGGATTCAACTGATTGTTCTAATTAGGACAGTCAATTTCTCTGCAGCTTCAGAAAGGGTAAAGAAACATAGTTTATGCCAACTAGGTTTACTTTTTTACATATAGTGATCACTTTTGATACATTGAATATCTTGTTTATGTAGTTTCTGTAAGAACAAAACAAAATGGAAAAAATAGATAAAGAGAAAATGACCCCAGGAGATAATGCAATCGAGACCTCCTAAAATTTCCTTAAAATTAAAATGAAAACAAGAAAAAGTTGTGAAATATGGAGGTGTGTAGGAAATTCTTGTTTTTCATCCCCATCTCACAACAGCAGAACCCCATGTTAGACCAGCTCCGAAACCAGCTGTTGCAATAGTGTGGCCCGGTTGCACCTTCCTACTTCGGACAGCTTCATCCAATGCCAATGGAATAGATGCAGCACTTGTGTTACCATAATTTGCTAAGTTCGATATGACACGTTCTGATGGAACTTCCAAGCGCGTGGCAACTGCATCCAGGATCCTCTTATTTGCCTGCATGTCAGAAATCATTCATTTTTTTCTGAAGAACAACCACTCATAATCCGATAACTATACTTGAGGCTTGCATGGAAGCCGTGCAGGTTATCCTAAACTTTTTATTGTGACACTTACAGAAAACCGGGCATACCTGATGGAGCAGTAACCAATCAATGCTAGATGCAGAAAGACCAGCATTCTGTAGCGCATACTCAATTGACTGTGGCACAGCACGAACAGCAAACCGAAATACCTCATTGCCACTCATCTGAATACATGAGTAAGCCGAACGGTTTGGTGGGAACCCTAAAGCCGAACCATTAGAACCAGCTACATGTTCCATTTCCTTCTGTTTCATTGTGGCATTTAAATGTCTGCCAAAAAAAGCTTCTAATTTGTTATTAATTTTTTCAACATTCGAACAGGGATACATAACTCTACTGCACAAGGTGAGGATACAAACCTCTGGCCATCACCATCACTATGCACGTCAAAACCAAATAAACCATCATCGTCACTGTCACAGGCCTGCGTACACATGAATGATTCCCAAATTATTACCTTTGAAAATTATTCTATCAGAATGTTAATGAAGCTCTATTATCCTAAACTGATATACCATGAACACAACTATTATTAAGACAGCATATCAGCGGATTTTATTTTTACCTGCAGCAGCACTGCACCAGCAGCATCTCCAAAGAGGATACAGGTTCCTCTATCAGTCCAATCAACATAACGAGAGAGCGAATCAGCACCAATCACAAGAACATTTTTAAAGCCCATTGCTGCAACATTTAAGGTTGTGATACTTGTTCAAAATATAATATGCTTAACTAAATTATTGACAATTTCAACCATCATTAAGGTCAAAGACAGCTATTAAAAAAAATCTTTTACCTCGAATATAAGAAGAGCCTGTGACCAAACCCAAGATAAAGCCACTACAAGCTGCAGTAATATCAAAGGCCAGGGGATTCTTTGTGCAACCAAGGGCTCGCGGTATCTATCATATAATTTTAAGAGAAATGTAAGAAAGCCTTAATTATTATTCTCAAATTTATGATATCTTCATGTCCAACCACATTGCATTGCTCTGTACCATAGACAAGGTCGAAATACTCTTGATAAATAAAAACCATTGGCTTCAACAAGTGAAAGCACTTTGAAAAAAAAAGTACCTGAGGAGCACTGCCAAATAGATCTTCTGGAGTCGATGTGCACAACAGGACTAGGTCCACATCATCAGGATCAACCTTCGCCATTTCTAGAGCATTTTTCGCTGCCTGTGCAGCCAGTGCTGTCAAGCTATCAGTCCCTGTGAATTAGTTTTTTAGACTGACAACATATAAATGTAGCATAAAGCTGGTCTACTTTTCCTTGAAACAATATATAGACCAATATCTTAGAGCATAATACCCTTTCAACCACAAATAATCATACTTCATCCTCAGCACCAAATATATGATGGATTAATTTCAATATCTCATTTATCAATTCCATGTCACAGTTTTAGAGACTTCCAATATCAAATTTTAAGGACAAAATTAGAACCTGGTGACAGACAGAACAAATTCTCCTGTGACGACTACATAAAGTCAGGAACTAACATATATGCCTATAAAGTGAAATTCAACTGAAATCTGCTGCGTAACAGAAAGAAAACATGGAAGCTGTCGAAGATCACCAAGTTTTGGCTGTATCATTTAATTATTGAGATAAACATCATGGTTTACTTCTGTTCTGCAAACAAAATTATTTTTAAGTGTATCTAGTGTTTCAAATTTTTTTTTTAGCAAGAATGCAAAACAAGTGCTAGAAATCTCTTTAGCAAATGTTCCAGTAGGCTCCAGAGTCAAGGTCTAAGGACACATTGATAGCAATGATAATACCGGGGTAGTTCATCTGGTAATTCCTGTGAGCATCATACATAATGAATTGTACCTGAAAGAACTCGCCTATTGCGTATTCCAGTGCGAACAGATATCCATTCATCATTTGTATCAACAAGTTTTGCAAGATCGTCATTCGAAACTTTCAGGGAAGGTACTGCAGAACCGCATCCAACTAGCTTGCATCCTTTACTGAGTAATCTGTAAACATTATATTCTAAATTGAAACCACTGTGATCTAAGAGATACTCTATTGCACATCATCAAATCTAAACAGCATCATGCTAGCAGGAAACTAGCTTCGAAAGCATTATGTACAAGCACTAACTAAAGCACATGCCAGTTCTGACTTCTGTGTATGCAAGCACACAGCGACACACATGCACGCATACTGACACACGCACACTTTGTTGAATGAGTAGATAACAGTCATTACATAACAAGTCGTACAAAGGACATGCACCAACTCTTTGCGTAAAATTTCTTTCATTTCTCCAATTTTTCCCTGATTAATCCTCATCCAGGTGCTGAGGTGTTTGGTAACATTTTTCTAAAATTATAAGAGCTCTAAGATCCCATCATTTAGTAGTTCGGCTTAGCTTTTCTGTAGCACACACTAACAAGCAATTCAAGAAAATTCTTGATTATTGTGTTTCTACTTAGTGAGAGTCAGATATTCAAAGTTAGGTGTTTAAATACGAAAATTATCTCAGAGGTTCCTATCTATCCGCATTCAAGGCCTTACGAAGCAATTGAGTTGCAAAATTCAGAAAACCACAAAGATAATAATAAACCAAAAAAGTACCTTTAATTTCATCGTTTCCACTGATTATTAGTGACGGTAGGAGTTTAAATTCTTAACTGCCAGATATTCATTTGGTATTGTCTGGCTAATAGAGTTGACCACACTAGTCTAGCTAAGGATTCTAATTATTACGGGGAATGATGGTTCAGGAAAAAACCCAAAAACAATACATACATCACAAAATTAGTTCAGTTATGCCAAAAAAGCAATTTCACGAGAATTCACAACTAAATACCAACCATAATCAGTGACAACTTATATCTGCTGTGTGCTAAAGTTCCTTCTAACTATGATTTTGGGTTTCTCGTTGTGTCCGTAAAAATGTCAATTCTGTGTCTCCAAATTCGGTAAAGATGGAGATACGAACAAAAAAATATTTCTAGTTTAGGTTCATGCGTCGATATTTGCTCAACCCCATTAGCACCTAAACATTCACTTCACAAACAAATCAATATTCATAGTACACGACGAAAAAAAGAAGAAGAGACAATTAACGAACTCAAAAAAACTCAAAAGGAAGATAAAAAAATGGCTTACCTCGGCACACGAGATTCAGAAGCAGCAACTCCAGCCCCAAGTGTCTCCGCTCCTTCAACATTGCTTGAACAATGCACCCTGGTAGAAATGACCGTCGATCGATAAATACTTGTACATGCATGATTCTTCCCTCTCACAGCCTGAGCTGGAGACGCAACTAGCCCATACGCATTAGCCATGTATAAAACAAGAAGTGTCAAGATTTTCAACAAGAAAATAAAATGTCTAGCTTAGTACGTGGGACAAGCGAGGGGACATCAAAGCCATGTATGAAATGTAGTAGATATAATAACTAAAATGATCACAAGTAACCTTTTTAAACCTTCGGAGAAGTCGAAGATAAGCGGACAAAATGGCGATTATGGCAAGCCCAAACAGAGGAAACTCCAATGCAGATAGACAGATGAGACCTTGCTGTTTTTTTTTCTTCTCGTTCACTGAAACTCCTGTCTTAAATTTATGTTATCATATTACTTACATTATTATTATTATTATTATTATTATTATTATTATTATTATTATTATTATTATTATTATTATTATTATTATTATTATGTCATCAGTTACGTATAAAAATTTAATGAATTTTATGTTAAAAAAATGATTAGCCAAATTTTGGTTTTAGGAAAATTGTGTGCCACATCATTAATAAAACAAATATCACAAATTCCGAAATAATAACATGAAATATATTTAATCTGTTTTTGCTCGAGATCAGTTTTAACTTATATTTTTACTTTTCTTCAAAAAAAAAACTTATATTTTTACTCAATGCCTTGGGTAAGTTGTCGCTGTGCACTGTGGAAGCACCGAAGCACGGAATAAATATTACAAATTCGGAAATAGTACCATGAAATAAATTTGAGTTTACTTTGTCGCGTATTAGCCTCCTTGTACAACGTAACAGTAACATTCGGTATTAAAATTAATTTTGTTATCATTCAATTTATGAATTGAGTTTTGTATATTCTGTATAAAAAAAGAAGAAATCTTTTTATAGAAATAATTTACTTTTTATAATAGTATACACTTTCATCTCAATTATTATTATTATTTTGCTAGGTTATTACCTCCTATTACAACAGAAATATGGTATGCAGAAATAATAATGTTCTGTATAAAATAATTTTAACATGAAATTAAAATTTACATACAATTTGCTCGAGAAAGGAGGAAATCTCCTTTTAAGAATCACGTTTAATAATAATAACATATATTACCCATCTCAAATATTTGTGCCCAGCATCTCATTTCAGAGTAAGTATGAGTTCTTCCCTTGTTTCTTTTATTTATTCTTAATTTTGCCCTCTATGTCGAATTCTCAGGCCCATAATTTATTTTATTAAAATAAATTTATATTTTCGAAAATTACCCAAACATTATGCAGGTTGAATTAATATTATTATAAAAAAATTAACAAACTAGCTAATATCATTCTAAAAAAAACAAACTAGCTAATATAGAAAAATCTCAGTAAATTAATATTTTTCTAAATCATGCCATGGTTTGGTCAAAAATGATAGATGGTAATAAGATAATTGTTTCTATCTTTCAAAAAAAAAGATAATTGTTTCTAGTGAAATTTTTTTTATGAATTATTCTCTATCTAAATCAATAAGATTTTTCGGTCTCAAACAGCAAAAGTCATCCTATTGAGCAAGCTGCACAGCATTGGATCAACACTGAGGAGAAAATTTCTTTCTTTTTTTTTTTTTTTGAATAGCGAATATATATTATAAAGTTTCGGAGGTTCCTACAAAGACCAAAAGGAGGGCACTGCATAGCTAAAACTAAAAACCTATAAAAACTACTGAGAACTATGCAGCCAAAATATTTTATGAGCCTGCTCTGAAATCTATTCAGCATCACCTGATCACATTTATATGCCCAAAAAGACTTTGATATATACTCCACGTATATGAGACTCTTATAAAATATAATTTTTAAAATTTTTTTTAAAAAAATTTGATGTTTAAACTTTTAATATTTTAATAAAAAAATTTGAAAATATTATTAAATTATACTATTTTAAAAGAATCTCAAAATAGTGTAAGTAATTAACATAAAAACCTAGTGGGCTGGGACTGAGGAATTATATGCGGCCAGAAAAGAAGGATTGGCTAGCTATGACATCCGTCTGCACTGGCATGTGTTAAGCCACGCATCTCTCTTCTCAACACATGATCATGTGATCACCACTCATATTTTCCCTTTAAAATGGTCCAAAAGCTCACTTCTGTAATCTATATTAATAAACCTATGAAACAAAGATTTTATATTTGTGTCATTCAGTGCCATACGGTGCCAGTAGGCTACAAAATATTTTAAAACAAAGGACCCGCGGTATTAAGATAATTTGATATAATAAAGAATAATTGACGTTATGACAATTTTTGCGAAAAAAATATGCATGAAAAATAAATAAATAAATAAGTCATAATAATTTTAAAATGTCAGAAATTAAAAGTTTCCCGCACGATTTTATATTTATTCAAAACCAAATTAATCATCACTCCGGTTTCCACAGATGCTCAATTGAAGTCAGTTGCACTCCCTCCGTCCCTCTTATTTCTTTACACTTTCCTTTTTGGGATGTCTCATCCAATTCTTTACATTTCAAAACTTACCCAAAATAGTTAATGGGTCCCACCACTTCTTCATTTTTCTTTCCTTTTCCCACTACTTTTACTCCACTATCTTCTTTTTATACATTAAAAATCAATGGGTCCCACCACTTCACACACTTTTCTTTCTCTTTTCCACTACTTTATACATATTTCTTAACCTCCGTGCCCAACCCAAACGATAAGAATTGGGAGGGACGGAGGGAGTATTTGTTTATCATATGCACGTGAAGTAGAATTAGGTACGAAGATCATATGACCGCTTAGATTTGAAATAGAGTAGTACTTGGGAAACCGGAAAAGGTTATGGTACCTTCTAATTTCTAAATTTAATTGTTATTTATAGAAAAGTAGTACTACTATTAATGGCAGTTAGCCAGTTATTGATAATATTCAAATTCAAAATAAATTTATAATAGAAGAAAATGTAGTGTACACGCTATATTACTAGCAAGCATAGGACACACATGGGCAGTTGAGGCTCCCTTACATTTCTAACCAGCTTGAACGTAAAGTTTTCAAAACTAACCAGCCTACGTTCAACTTTTCAAAACTAACCAGCCTAAATCAAAAAAAGTCGGGCGACCCAAGCTGAAGTTTTTCCCCGTTCAGGTCGCCCTCGTCAGGGGCGACCCATACTGTTACAAAATACAGTTAGGATCGCCCTTGACAGGGGCGACCCATACTACTACATTTTTTGTAGCGGTTTCACTCATTCACTTGTCCTAGGTGGCTGACCGATACCCAAACTGAGGTACTGATTTTTTTTTAAATTTTGATATAATTGTATTATAATACGCCGAATGTTCTAAAAATCCCCGATTTAACTGATTAATCCTCGATTAATCTCCTGCAAGGTCGTCCACCGATTCGATTTTTAAAATCCGATTAATCCTTATAACATATTTTCTAATAGAAGTATATGTGATAAATTATTAGAATTAAAATACTATATTACTTTAAATATGAATAATTATAGAGTTTATGAATATAGTAAATATATTAGTTACTAGATACCTAATATAATAATAATTAAATAATAAATAATATTTTAATATTAAAATAAATCCGATTTTCAGTCCGATTAATCTCCGATTTCCGATTAATCCCTGAATCGGTAGCTCAACCGATTAGGTCCGATTCCCGATTTCTGTAACACTGATTATACGCCATTTAATATTATTGTATTATATATTTAATATTTTATTTAAAATCAAATTTTAATTGTTTTGTGAAATTAATATAATTAATAAAATTAAAATAATATATATATCTTAGCACTAAACTTTACAAATTATGTACTCGTTAATTTAATAATCAAATAATAATAAAACAATAATATTAAAACAATTTAATATTATTTTCCCCTGTGGGGAAAATAATTTAATAGAAAACAACTTAAAACAATTTAAATTTAAAGCGTAGAGTTTTATATTTTATAATATTTCTTTTATAAATGGGTAGTAGAAATGTATATTTATCATTCTATGCTAATATCTTCACAATATTAATATGAAATTAAGTTAGTTTTACTTTCTCCCATCTCAAATACTTCACTACATTTTATTTATGTCTCACTTTTTCCCACTTTGTACTTGTAAAAGCAGAGTACACAGATTCTTGAAGCTCTGACCCATCTCAAATTATTTGAAGAAATCCCTTTGAGTTAGGTATTTTCTCCAAAAGATCACCCCCATTACTATATGTATTGTATCTTATATGTAATGTCTCAACTTTTGTTGTTCAAGTAATTCAAATTTTATATTATTTTTTTCAGTTATTTGATATATGTAAAGTTTAGTCAAAATAAAGTCAGTTTGACTGGTTTCGAGAAAAATCAACATGTGTATGTGTTTTAGTGTTCTGTCGTTTATTATGTTATGTTTGAATCATTATAAAACATTATGACATAAGAATGAAGAAAAGCACATGAACTGCATAATAACGTAACAACGAATCTACTAGACTAAGAGTACATAATCAGATCAAGAAATAAAAACGTACGAGTACATGGTCAGGTACATAACCATAAACAAACTACATACGAGGGAAATCCTACTTCTTCTTATGGCCGAAGATGTGGCTTCCAGTGTGACATCTTCGACCCTTTCCCTTCGCAGCTCTAGGTGGCTGCTGTCGATGCTCATCCTCAGGTTGCTCCTCGGCCTCGGAGTGCCCTGCTACTGCTGTGCTGGGGGGCGCCCATGGACTACTCTGACCAGTGTACGAAGCAAAAGTGGACATCTGTATAGGAGTGGGAGTGGACCTCTCTGGTGGCGGTGCGAATGGAAACGCGGGTGCCCCGAAGATGTAGGACTGGCTAGCAAATGACGGCACCGGGACCTGTGGCGGAGGTGTGGTGTACTGATCCCTCAGGAAAGACATGTCAGGACGATAAGCATCTGCATCCTGGAACTGGTATGACTCCTGCGACTGACCCTCAGCAGACATGTCCTGGTCATCCTCTAATCTGACCGTAAAGCCACGTGGACCACCCTCGTAGTCATCCCCTGCATATGTAGGTGTGCCCTGATGTGAAAGATAGTCTGCTCATCAAAATCCTCCGCTGCCTCGTCCAACCGGGCACAGTCGCCAAAGTTATCAATCAACCAACCGACCCTCAAGCAGTTCTTCCTCACATCAGCCGCCTCGGGAGTCAGTCCAAGAACATCGCGTATCATGGCCAATCTCTCGCGAGCTGTGGTGGTGAAGCCATGTAGAATAAATGGCCGGCCAGTGGTTCGTAACCCGAGAATGTGATGGACATCCTCCAGTGTAATGGTGGCCTCCCCGAAAGGTAGATGAAAAGTGTGCGTCTCTGGACGCCACCTCTCGATAAAAGCAGTGATCAAGCCCCTGTCATGCTTGACCTGACCCAACCTGAACACCCACTCAAAGCCCGCATCATTAATAGCATCTATTATCGCCTGAGGCGGCCTGGTTTGGTCAACTACATTCCAGTACTCACCGAAGTTCGTCCTAACTCTAAGATCAGGAATGTCCTGCAATTAAAAATACAGGAACTTGTCAGCAGTTTATAGTGAAGCAAACATTAACTTTAATAAACAACAGTCCATCAAGTCATTACCGTACTACTGTTCCACACAAAAGTGGACCTATGCGTGTCCTGCAATGTCAACAAAGTGCCGTTGACCGGCCCGGGAAGATAAGCTGCAGGATCCATCTGCGCCAACAATTTTCAAATATATTTATAATTCGAATTCAAAGCTTTTGTATATATACAAAATCTCATTCCAACATAATATTTGTAATTCGAATTCAAAGCTTTTGTTTCTAACTAAATTAAATTACTACCTACAAAATCTAACATGCACAAAATCTTAAATTCCAACATATCAAATCTATAAATTAGCCTTAATTTCAATTAGCCTTAATTCCAACATATCAAATCTATAAATTAGCCTTAATTTCAATTAGCCTTAATTCCAACATATCAAATCTATAAATTAGCCTTAATTTCAATTAGCCTTAATTCCAACATATCAAATCTATAAATTAGCCTTAATTTCAATTATAACAAATCTCAAGCCACAATCAATAAACTAACCGATCTTATAACATGCAACTCAAGCTAATAAAACAACAATAATCCAAATCAAGTCATTATATATATATACACATTAATTTAGAGAGAATCGAGAGCGTACCTTAAATTAATTTTTGTTCGAATTTCCTATTTATTTTAATTCTCTTAATTTCATAAATATTCTAATTCTCGAAATTTCATATATTCGAATTATATATTAATATAATTAAGATTTTTATTAATATATGTTCGAAAATTTTATTTTAATTCGATTATTTTGCTTTTTTTCGAATTTTTATTATTATAAATCGAATTTTAATATAATTTTGTTTTATGCTAATAATATTAATATAAATCGATTTTTTTAATATTAGCTATTAATATCTTTTTTATCCGAATATTTTATTTGCTTTCTAATTTTTTTAATTCTCAATATATTTTATATTATTTTTTAATTCGAATATTATATTTTAATATATTTTAATTCGAATATATTTTAACTCGAATATTATTTTATATTATATTTTAATTCGAATATTATATTATATTTTTAATTTGAATATTATATTTTAATATATTTTAATTCGAATATTTTTTAATTCGAATATATATTATATTATATTTTAATTCGAATATTATATTATGTTTTTAATTCGAATATTATATTTTAATATATTTTAATTCGAATATTTTTTAATTCGAATATTATATTCTCAATATCTTTTTAATTCGAATATTATATTATATTTTTTCTCTCCAACTAAATTTAATTACTACCTACAAAATCTAAAAAGCATAAAATCTTAAATTCCAACATATCAAATCTATAAATTATCCTTAATTTCTATTATAAATCTTTAAATTTTTTAACAAATTTAAAAATCATAATGTACCAAATCTCAATCCGGTAATTATAACACTAATCTCAAGCCGGTAATTATAACACTAGTCTATAAATTAGCCATAATCATGAACATAATCGATATTTGTAACATGCAAGACAAACTAATCAAATAATAAATTACAAATCAAGGCTTTATATACTAATATTTAGGGGAGGAATAAGGTAGTACCTTCAAATTTTTTGCTAGGGTGGGCGACCTTGATGCTAGCTCGGGCGATCCTCTCCCACTTTTCTTCCTTCCTTTACCAAAATCTCCCCTTTCGGCTCCTTGCTGTGGCTGCTGCAGTGTTGTTTTCAAACTGAGTGTGTGCAAATGTGTGTGTAATTGTGTGTTTGTGTGGCTGGGAGGGGGTTTTAAGGGGGTAGTGTCACACGTGGTCGCCCGTGATTGGGCGGACCACGTCACAGAACTTCAAGGGGGGACGCCCCTGAGGAGGGCGACCTGTGCTTGATGAACTCCAATGGGGGACGCCCCTGAGGAGGGCGACCGGTGCTCGGGAAAAAAACAGGTAAGGGTCGCCCGACTTTTTTTGATTTAGGCTGGTTAGTTTTGAAAAGTTGAACGTAGGCTGGTTAGTTTTGAAAACTTTACGTTCAAACCGGTTACTTTTGTAAGGGAGCCGGGCAGTTGATTACACAGATAGTTTCTGTCTCACAAAGCGCTGACAAATTATCTTTGGGGAGTAGTGTTTATATCTGGCGATTGTAATATTATTTATTTGAATCTGAAGTAGTACTGATTATTTTAATTTCATATACCGTTTATTTGAATTTGACTGAAATTATTTTACTGAGGAAATAGATGAGGCTGCCATATCGTTTAGACAGAGATCGTCTAGACATATTTTTGGTCGATCACCTAAATTTACCTCCGTGCGATATTAAATTAATATATAAATTATATTTTTTAAATTATAAAATAAATTATTTTTTATATATGTAAAAATATTTTGCACACTGATTATTTTATTTTAATGAGTTTATACATAATTATAAATGAAAAGAAAAATTATCAAGAGAGAAAAAACAAACGTCTTCAATTTCACTTAAATTTGTGCATTCAGGTAAATGGTATGATATTTCTTTTTCTAATAATTGAATTTAAACAACTTTCAAAAAAATGTCCCTTTTTTTATAATAATCTAATTCAAAATCTCAATAATTAAAGATTAACACTTATTATTTAAAGTATATGATTATATTTGGAGGGTTACACTCAAAACATGAACCTATCCTTGGAATAGAATAACCGTTAAGGTCGTTTAGTTCGTGGAACAATATTTGGTAGCAATCAAGAATCGGACGGGTTGGTACGGAAATAAGGTATCATTTTTTATATCTGATGTTTGGTTGAATGTTGGAAAGAATTTATTTAATTTAAAATATTATCATGCTATTGATTAAATTAAATTACTTTATTAGATAATAAATTATAAATATTTTTATTATTAATAATAGCATTTATTTGTACATGTGAATATTTTTTTGTTAATTATTAATATTTTTTCAGAAAATAAAAAAGAACATTAATTATGATAACCCACATCTTCACTTGGATTTCGCAGATTTTATATTCATATCTAATTTCCCATAACACCAAATCAAATAACCTTTGAACTCCAAATATTAAATAAATTTTTAGGATCTAGATCTGAATATATGTTTTTTTTATTATTGTGTATGTTTAGAAATAATTTAAAATTATAATATATAAATATTTTCTGCGTGTACAACTGTACATATTTGTATACTAATTTATTCTAAATTTGCCGGTGAATAAATATCTTAGCTTCTGTTGGAGAATAAATTGGTCTCTCTCAAGTCTCATCTTCGTAGTAGTTTTAATGGCGGACAAGTATGTTCATTAAATTTACACTTATGCCATCCTCACATTTAACACATTTATTTAATTTTAATCACAACATACCATCTCTCTTAAACCAAACCTCTTCAAACCAACTCACATCTCTCTTCAGTCCCCTCTCCTTCTCAATTTCTCACTCGTCAACTTAAATTATTACTATTTTTTGTAATTTTTGGTTGTTTAATTTAATTAATTGCGCTAAATTAAATGCGAGTTAAGCAAATGTATCATCCTCTATGTTGTTTACCGCTCGAAAACACCGCGATCGGAAACCAGTCGCCGGAGATTTCAACCTCCGGCATTGCCGGATCTGAATCATCCTCTTCATTCGCCGGAGTTTTGTCCAAGTGGACCAATTACAGTAAGGGATGGAGATCCAGGTGGTTCGTATTACGTCACGGCGTTTTGTCTTACTCCAAGACTCACCGCCTCGAAAACTTCGCCACGCCCCCGCCGGAAAGTGACGTCAGCCTCATCGGCCCCGTCCCCTCCGTCAATCCCACCACCACTAGTAGACATAAGAATACACAATCTGGAATAATCCATCTCAAGGTAATTCTTTACTGTTTACACGGAAAATAATTTATTTTAACTATATTTTATATAACTTTAAAACATGTGACGCGATTTATTCGCAATAAATCGGCGAATAAGTTGCGCAATCAAATTGAAACGGTAAATAGGAACGGAGGAGGTAAATAGGAACGGAACAGTGATAAATATTAAATAAACCCTAGGTTCCATCTTTTTACCTAACCTTGTAAATGAAGCTGTTATCAAATAGTTTCAGATGTCTATGTTACTCAGCTGCAGTACCTAATTGCAGTAAATTTTACTCCTTCCGTCCCTTTTTTACATGTCCTTTTAAAAAAAAAATTTGTCCCAAATTACTTGTCCACTTCTCTTTTCAAAGCAACTTTTTGTATGAAAACAAGATATCCACCTAACATCATTACATTTATTAGGGATATGTATGAAAACAAGATATCCACCTAACATTAAGGGACAAGTAAAAAGGGACGGAGGGAGTAATTATTAGAACGAACTTTTACCTTTTCTTCCGTTGAATTTATACTGTTTATGAATAATCTCAAACTGGGTGTTTATCTTTAAGTGGGTCACATCAAACAAGTGCATTTGTATGCCACGGTGCCCTATATCTATATATAGCCTTCTTTTAGTTTATACTATTATCCTTTGGTCTTTATATTTTCCTCTGCAAGCTTTAGCTGTCTAATTATTCTTTATTAGATTAATTTTTATATTATTAAATTTTAAAGTTGAGGGATTGGCTAAGCTTGTGTTTGTACAGTAGTATTATACAGAATAGTATTTGTTTATGTGGAATCTTGATCAGACGGTGGATCTGAAGTCTTCATAGCTCTATTCAAATTTTTGACTTTTTTGAATTGTTGGGCTTTGCTATATGTTGAGTTAAGGTATATTCGGATAGGATTCTGGGTTTGGTCAATTTTGTATCAATTTTTTTTAATGTTAGGGAGGTTATATGTACTGTGTGGATTTGTTTAGGGTTGTGGGGATTTTTGGTTCTTGATGATGCTGGCGATGAAACTGAGTTTTTTCGGGTGATTTTGTTTTTCCAGATCTCTTCGTTTAGGGAGAGCAGGTCGGACAATAGGAGGTTTTATATTTTTACGGCGACTAAGACTCTTCACTTGAGAACACATTCGAAGAAAGAGAGGGTGGCTTGGATAAGAGCTTTGGTTTCAACTAGATGTCTCTATTCTTTAAGACCGTTGAATGATAATCTCTCACTTGTACCGAGCAATTTATCTCTATCGACTGCGAAACTTAAGAATTGTTTGCTTGAGAATGGCATTAGCGAGGTACTTGTTAAGGACTGTGAGCAGATTATGATCTCGGAATTTTCAGATATAGAAGGTCAAGTTAAAGTTCTTTGTGAGGAGCGCTCCAATTTGCTGGACACATTAAGGCAGCTCGAGGTAATTACTTGCTTCAAGGAATAGATTTGTAATTGAATGTTGTAGAACTTGGTATATATATCAAGATATTTTTTTTGAGGGACTGTAGAGTAAGTTTTTCGAGGCAACTAGTTCATATCTTGGTAATTAATATTATGGTATTGGTTAGCTTTATTCATACTACTGGACTGTATATATCTTTTCTTACTTCGATATGTGTGCTTGCCTTAAATTAATCTTCTATAGAATACATGGCACATAAAGGTATTATAACATAATATGTTTGATATTAAAGAAGTTTAGTACTTTCCTGGAGAAAAAGTATAGGTGGAGAATGGGCTGCTTACTGTAAATGCAGGATTAGAGAGCAGAGATGCTAAACTTTCACCACTATTGATACTTTTCCATTGGTAACATGGTAGCTAATACGACCAGCTCACTGGATAGTTTGGTATGAATTGGTAGCGAAATTACTAATAAGACAGATTAATTTTTTAGGTGTAGAGAGGAAGAGAATCTCAGAAATCAAAATAATGCAAGACATGATGTTATATCACACGGGTACCGTATGACGGGGAAAATTTACTATTTACTTGTCTTACCTATGCCAGTTTGGTATCTGACCTGCTAAATCACTTCAAACTCCAGAATGTTTTTTCTTGGATCCACACTATATATATGATCAGAAATGGATAGTGGTATATAAATGATATTGAACAGTCACATTGTCAGAGTAGGGACTAAACTAAGCATATCACGAGACACAGGTGGTGGAACATAAATAAGTTAAACCCACAAGACTCTTCTAACGTAGACATCCGAGTGGATATTTTGACCTTATTTATTCTCATTTTTACAAGACATGGTTGACTCCTACTGAACAATGCTCAAATGCTTAATAGACATGTACTTATAGTAGTTAAATTACCTTGTTATGGTTGCGGATGATAAATGGATCCGTAATCTATGCTTAAATACACTAAATATGGCACTTAGCTAAGCATGTATAATATTTAATTGCAGGCGGCTAATTTTGAAGCTGAAACCTCAGGTGCTACTGATGGTGATTATCAGTTGACAAAGTTTGAATATTCAAGTTCAAGTCTAGGGCGTGGAAAATTTGCTGGTTTGTGCTATATATTTTAATGGTTTGTTAACTAGGTGCTAATGTTTTATATGGTTTGCTGAGTTCCCCCCTTCCTTTCTGCTGGCTGCTCACACTTCTTTATCAAGTATTGAAACTGGAAGATGGAATCAACACACTCACTGACACAACACCCTCCCTTTCTTCTGTCTGCTCACACTCCTTTATTAAGTAGTGAACTGGAAGACAGAAGTAACACACACACACACACACACACAAAACACAGAAACACATATATGTTTTAATCTTACACATGCTTGACTCAACAAGTGTAGGAACTGTATAGTTGAAGGCAAAGGGAACTTTAAAGAGGTCATGTATACTTGCAAATTTATTGTTGTCTAGTACACACACGCACATCTTAGTTTTATAAATAGGGAGTTGCGGTCCTGTTGTATATAGGAGAGGATTAGCCAACATTGATACTCTCTCGACTATGGGTGTTTTGATTAGAATGAAGGAAAAGTTAATCAGTTAACTATTAAATTGAACTCTCCAAGCCAGCTTCTAAGCATTTTCATGCTGGCAGGGTGCAGGGATGGGGTCTGGTTGCTTATCTTCTTTACTTCTAAGCATTAACTCTTTTCCTCTCTTCTCATGACCTTTCAGTTTTCATTATGTATTATTTTAATTGACAGGATACAGCACAACCGAATCATCTGATGATGCTGGGAAGCAAGAGCTTGATGAAGTGTCAGATGAAGAGGAAGCTCAATTTTTTGACACTGAAGAGTGTTTTCCTGAAGCAACAACTAGTTCTGGGTCTATAGGTGTAGATTACATGGCTAAGAGTATCGATTGTCAAATCAATAATATTGGCAGCGCGAGTAGCAAAATGGATATCAATGCCTCTGGATATCCACCGTTCAGGAGGCGGAATAAGCTCCCGGATCCTGTTGAAAAGGAGAAAGGTGTCAGTTTATGGGCTATGATAAAAGACATGGTAGGAAAGGATCTTAGTAGAGTCTGTTTGCCTGTGTACTTCAACGAGCCGATATCAACTCTTCAGAAATGCTTTGAGGAATTAGAATACTCTCATCTTTTAGATCAGGCATATGAGTATGGGAAAGAGGTATATCTATCTAAATGACATCTCTTTCTTCTGTATATAACTGATGCAAAAAGAAAAGTACTGATACCTTTCCTGTTTCTTTTGTGTCCTTTGCTTTGGTTGAGCATGATTAATTAAGACTCTTTTATAATAATAGCCTTGTAGATCAAACATCCATAACTATTACTACTGGTAAAATGAATACATGTGAAGATACAATCTGGTAGTAGGGTCTTCTTTGAAAAGTAACCACATTGTCATTCAATTCACAAAATACTTTTTGGTACTGTTAAACTTAATAAATATTTATATCTCATTTTGGGGGACAAATTTTACAGCTCAAAAGAAGGCCATCTTCCTATATATTATTTACCTAGCAGTATCTGTTTCTGGAATATTAATTATACATCAATATTATTTTATCAAGTTAATATTTTTGTCTTTGAATGTGATTAGATTTGCATGCATGAATACTTGTGAGAGATGTGATTTTTCGCTTATAACATATTTTCTAGTTGAAGATATCGATACAAAATAACCGAAGCAAATTCTCTATTAAATTTTGTTGATTTATTAATCTCAATGGCTATGCATTGGTTTTTACCAAAGTAAACCACAACTTGCTATATACATGCTTCTTTTAGTCTGAAAAGGATTTTGTGATACATTTGTTCTGAAAAGACTTTGCCCGACGAAAGAGCAAACATTGCATTTCCTTGTGTATATGTAGGAGTTATCATTCCAATTTTATTTTTTTTATCATCCTTTTAACCTTGCTATCTGTTTGGTTGTGTATTATTATTGAAGGGCAACAGTCTCCTGAGAATTTTAAGTGTTGCTGCATTTGCGGTTTCTGGATATGCATCCACTGATGGTCGACATTGTAAACCTTTCAATCCTATGCTAGGGGAAACATATGAAGCTGACTATCCTGAAAAAGGAGTGCGTTTTTTCTCAGAAAAGGTATGTACTTGGAGCCTTAGACAAGCAAGAACAAAAGCTTTGCAGCAACCCACCTTTACATAATACAGCAAAATACATAAATAAATACGAAGAAGCTATTTAAGGTTAATTAATCAGAACACCATATTCTCTTCCCTCAAAACCTGAAAGTGATATTAAGATGGACTCTTTGCTGAAGAATTACTATTTGAACCGAATTTTGCTTAGTTGCTTTTTGATTGAGATATTAATTTTTGAATTTTTTTTACATGATGTAAGTAGTATCCTGAAATTGTTAGAAGTGCTGTATTTACAAAGTTGAAAGATAGAAGATTCAGTTGCTGCTCGTTATTGTTCTCATGAATATATCTTTTTGCCTGGAACCTAGTAAGTTGGGAGCGCTATCTTATATCTGTACCACCATGTATAATTTAGTAATCTCTAAGAGGAGCATCCACAAGGACCACTTCAGCTATGTTCTACTTCGCATTTTGTCATGAACTTGTTTATTTGTATTGAACTTTAACTTTTACAAATAGGTAAGTCACCATCCAACCCTCATTGCTTGCCATTGCGAAGGTAAAGGGTGGAAATTTTGGGGGGACAGCAATCTGCGATCAAAATTTTGGGGAAGATCAATACAGCTCGATCCCCTTGGAACTCTTACCTTGGAATTTGACGACGGCGAGATTTTCCAGTGGAGCAAGGTGTTATACCATTTCATTGCTGGGTTCCATTCATCTGGTGCAGTGTTTTCGTTTCTATGGTTGACTGTACTCTTAAACTTCTAAATTTTGTCCATAGGTTACAACCACAATTTATAATCTCATACTTGGTAAACTATACTGCGATCACCATGGAACAATGCAAATATGTGGTAATCGCCAATATTCATGTACACTCAAGTTCAAAGAACAGTCTATCCTAGATCGCAATCCACGACAGGTATGTAAGGAGATCAGTTGTAGTCTTGCATTCTTTTGTGTTATACTTTTGCCTGCAGTAGGGTGAGTTTTTTTTTTGCTGGATTGTTATTTTGAAATTAAAAGGATTGAAGGATTCATGAAATCGTATTTGATGTACAGGTTCATGGATTTGTTGAAGATGATACAGGGGAAAAAGTTGCTACCCTATACGGGAAGTGGGATGAGCACATGTATTATACACTTGGAGATCGAGTCAGTAAGACAAAAGATTTCTCTTCTGCATCTTTGTTATGGAAAAGGAGCGAGACGCCTCCTAATCTCACTCGATACAATTTGACGCCATTTGCCATCACTCTCAATGAGATTGCACCAGGACTGAAGGTAGAGATGGCATATTGAAATGATTTGATATGCATCTCCAATTTCTTCTTATGCATTATTAATTGTCTTCTATAGCTTTATCTGATCCCAAATATTTGATCACGGATTAAGGAGAAGCTTCCACCTACGGATTCAAGACTCAGGCCAGATCAACGACATCTGGAAAACGGGGAGTACGACAAAGCAAACGAAGAGAAACAAAGATTGGAGACACGACAAAGGATGGTACGTATAACATCTCTTCTAAAACATTTGGATGAGATAATTTAGTGCATTTTTAAGTTTAGGACCTAACGCCATCTTTTGAAATTTATAACTCGACAGACTACATGGCAGCATTATCAGCTGTACATGTTTAAAGATGACATTATTTGCTAAGGTAGGCATGTGAATATGTTCAAAAGATAACACATAACTCTTAGGTTGAATATATTAGATAAGACACAGTCAATGTTTGCCTCTATTATGTAGCTTCTGAAGTATATTGTTGTTTCCTAACACATGTTGTTTTTTGAGTAACACTTTTTATTCATTCTAATTCAGAGCCACTAACAATAAGAATTGCTTCAGTCAATAGATGGATTATAGTAAAATTGGTATGTGTATTACTGTTAAGAATTACATCTGTGTCATTTATTACAGTCCAGAAAGTTACAAGAAAATGGTTGGAGGGCCAGATGGTTCAATAGAGAAAGTGAGGATGGACCCTTCCGCTATGCAGGTGGATATTGGGAAGCAAGAGAGAAAAGAAAATGGGATGACTGTGCTGATATATTTGGCCAGTTCTGTGAAGATCTTAGTTCAACTAAAGGGTCTTAATTTTTGTGAGGTATACATAATTTCTTGGCAATCTTTTATCACTAAATGCTGACCTGCAACTAGTCTATAGAATGCATATGCTTCTTATCAAAACTAAATGTGGGACAATTTAATTATTTATATGCATTGCCATTAGAGTTTTAGAGTCCTAAGTTGCATATACATAAATATTCTCCAGAACCAGGACACAGAAAAACAAAATACCTATGTCTGGTTGGTAGAGCAAACTTTTCACATATCGGAGCCCAATTATCCATGATTCCTAACTGTTTGCCTTAGATCGACATAACTTGGTCAACTGGAGATCAAAATTCTGTTCAATCTCTTTAACAAGTTTCTGTTGCAATGATGTTTGTATACTTTCTTCCTTCTTGATTCCATCACTGATCATAGTTCTTTGTACTACATTAGCCATTGCTATTCATTTATGTAATAATATAACTTGTAATTTCTTGCATTGCTATTGACTGAAACACAGATAAATCTGGGGGCTTTGAATTTCTTTTTGGCTGTGTCTGTGCTGTAGAACATTGTTAACATTATACATGGGTTGTGTTACACTGACTTGGATGGAAATATCAAGCACAGATACGTGTCTAAGTATCGAGCTTTTACAATATTTTTAAGTTTTGCATGTTTTTGGCCCTCAAAAGAGGCTATTACAACATTGCAAGGAAAGATATATAGAGGAGAATGATTGTTTTTGGTCTGTTGATGAACAACATTTATATGTTTCTGACAGGAATAACCTTTTCTTATATCTTTCATTTCAAGTAGTTTAATTAGTACTCCTCCATTCCTCTCATATCTTTACCATTTTTCTTAATCGCTTGACACGCATTTTATAACTCCTATAAAATGTAGTTTCACTAACTTAAATTTAAAATCTTTATTTTCGTCTAAAAAATTTAAACATTATATTTTTATTCTGATTTTTTAAAAAAAAATAATTTATGAAACTATATTTTATGTGAGTTTTAAGATGCTTGTGGAATCCATCCAGTAAAGAACCGAGGGGACGGAGGGGAGGGAGTACTTGCATTTAACATAGAACAACAATCACAATGTACTTCACTCATCAGTGATTCATTAATTTTGAAAGACAGAAACAAATCTTTCAAACACCGGAGTGAACTTGACTTGACTGGGGGCCATATATTAAAGTTGGCATGTACAATTCAAATAGACTTGAATATGGGTTGTATCTTGAGTTAGCCTGTATACCCAACAGAGCTATGCTCATTCATACTCAAGATACGTCTGGTATAGATTTGTGAGTTTAGGTCCTATACTCAAATTATAAATTTTCAACAATTTATTGAACAGCCCTATTAGGTATGACCTCTGGAGGTTCCAGCACAACCTTAGTCACTAGATTAGTTCGAGTCTTAGAAAGAATTTTGATGTCGTCTTTTTACAGCGGGTCCCCCCTATCGCCTATCGGGCATGGCCAACATCCGTAGTTCTTTGCTGGCGTCTCGAATATAACACGAATAGTAGTAATGGTGAGAGATTATGTAAAAGTATTTCTCATAGCGCGAGTCTGAGAGATCTTGTTGTGTCGATATAATATTTCCTAATTAATTGAAGTCACTAATACTGCATGCTTAATTATTAATTTATTATTTTAAGTCCTACAAGAAGGATATTTTTGCATATATCCTCGTGTAATTACACCTCATCTTTCCGTTCCATTGGTGGATGAGATCTAATACATTTTACCATATTATTTGTACAATATTGCTCACAAACTGTAAATAGGCCAAAAAAAGCTTGTCTTTAATGGTGAGCAGCTTCTTCCTCTTCCAATTCGATTCCCTCCTCAGCAAGCCTCTTGTCCTTGTACACATACCACTTAGCACCAAACAAAAATAGCACCAGGTTCAAAATACTTAGAATTGTCAGCAGCCAGTAGAAGTTATAGAGCTTTCCTTCGTTAAGGTTATCCGCTAACCATGGCTTATGATCTCCTGTAATCTTGTGAATGATAGTGACTAATATGGAGCTGAAGAAACACCCTAGTGAAAGTGTGCTTATGAAT
Source organism: Daucus carota subsp. sativus (assembly GCF_001625215.2). Taxonomy (NCBI): domain Eukaryota; kingdom Viridiplantae; phylum Streptophyta; class Magnoliopsida; order Apiales; family Apiaceae; genus Daucus; species Daucus carota. The sequence continues at coordinate 57,573,139 of NC_030382.2, forward strand.
AGACCTGTGCTCATTGTCTTCATCCCTTTAGGACACTCCTTGAGGAAAAATTCAAGCTGCCCGATATAAGTTAACGCCTCTCCAGCGCCCACTAAGAAAAACTGCGGGACTAACCAAAAAACACTTATGGGTAACACAGCATTATGATTATGAACCAGTTTATGTTCTCGTGCAACGTCTAATCTTTTGATTTCTGTCAATGCAGCAGCAGCCATGGCAAATATTGACAAAACAAGGCCGATCCCGATACTCTGCAACGGGCTCAAACCTTGTGGATGTTTCAGCGTTTTTTTGGCAATCGGAATGACAACTTTGTCGTAAAAAGGGACAGTCAAGAGGATGCTGCCAACGAAGAAAACTGTCATCGATGCTGACGGAATCTGGAAAGACTTACCCATGTGACGGTCCATGGTGGTGGCTTGCGAAACCGAAAATGTGGTCACCTGGGCATAAACTGTCCAGAACATTATTGTGGTAGCCCAAATCGGTAACATTCTGATCACCATTTTTACTTCTTCAACATCGGTTAAAGTCGAGAGAGACCATTTATCATGTATCATTTTTGCATTCATTTTATTGTTGGTGTCTATGATGGCAGCCTTATCCAAGAAGCTGCAAGATTACAAAACATATAACCGTTATAGCAGCAAGATAAACCGGCCAAATTAAATAAAACTGGAATCATCCACATTTCTATACATAGGGTGTATATTCGATGAATATTATACTAATAGTGCAATTATTACATCATATATATAAGTTTATAAGTAGTACGCATTCAAGATTCCAAATAATTGAATAGGTGTCACAGAGCCGTGAAGATCCACTTGCCGACAGTCTGGATCTATACACTCGTGATCCATGACTCGTGATCTTTGATTCCTTTTGGTTTTGGATCACATAGATAAGGCCGGAGGTAGTGAAGGTTCATTTATATAAAACACTAGTTCAGTACTATTAACTATTTAAATAGTAAAATATATTCCATCTGTTTTAATTATTTTTCTACCATTTTCTTTTTGGATGTCTCTTCCGATTCTTACATTTCTAAATATAGTATATAGTATTTCTCTCTCTTATATTTATTTTATATATTAAAAATCAGTTCCACTACTCTATTTATTTTTTTTTTCATTTTTATCTTATATATTTACTATGACCGACTCAAATGTAAACATTTGAGTGGGACGGATAGGGAGTAGACAATTGGAAAAATATATGTTTATTTTGGGAGTTTTAAACCTGGCTTAGTCATACGAAATAAAATATATCGAAACGGTTAAACAGCATAATATATAAATATTAATAATATATCCTTTCAATAATACCAAAATTTGAAACATAAGTGTGGCAAGCCATGTTCCTAGATCCGTGTACATAGATTGTGTGTCCAAACAAGTTTATCCAAGTTTTAGCTGGAGCGTATAATGATTGTTGGCTATTATCAATACAAGTAACAATAGGTCGGCTTATAAGACGGTGAATTATTATTGCAGGCAGATGCACCCCCACTCTGGATACACTGAATCTTCGTACTACTTAATACTTATTACTTGCCTCTGTCATTTTTGTTTTGGCATTGCCATGACAATTGACCAAGCCTTTGCTTTCGTAACATAAGAAAAGTACTCTATATTTGGACTCGAAATTTGTACAGTGCTGTCAACTTCAAATAGCTACGTGCATAGATAATTGTGTAAGAATATCTAGACGGGATAACAAAAAATTGTGTTTATATGAAAATAAATTTGGCACTTTGGAGAATAATAATTTAAAATATATGTTCATTACAAAATACAAACATCTTAAAAATATATTTATATTTATATTTTATATGTAGTAGTATTATAAATAATTAAATTATATTTATCTGGAAATAAGAATATAAGGGACTCGTGACTCCACATGAATCACCTCGTAGAGGTAGGCTGGCAAATGGGGACACAAGATCAATCATAGTAGTATCTTATTGGCTGTTTATCCATATATATTCTACGATATTTCAATTATTATTTTTGTATTTAAGGATGATAGTAGCATGATACTACTATTGATATACCTATCGATCGGCCCCACCTATTTAATAAGTTCGTTCACTACAGGACTCGAATTACGTATATTCTCGTAGTTTCCAATAATTTGACTATCATAATTGACACGTATATGGAGTACATGATTATAGAAAAGGTTTAAGGTAGGTCATGCAAAGATTAAACATATTTAGTAGGTTAATCATGTGCTTAATCAACTTAAATTAACCACTTACCGGAACTGTTTACTATGCGGCAGCTTCTGCTTCTTCTTTGATCCCTCGTTTTCAATATCGTCGATGTCGAATAAAAGTGATAAATCGGACGGTGATTCGGCATTTCTCTTCCTCCAAGCCGCGACAAAAACGGTGGCGATCTGCGTCAATGGGCTCCCCATGAGTTTCTTGAACCGGTATTGTTTCGTCCCCGATATAAATACCACAAGTCCTATACCGATCGCGCAGGCAATTACGCCGTAACCCCAGCGCCTCCCGAGATTATCCTGGATGTAAACAAGCACTGTCACGGCGATCAGGGACCCGAGACTTATGAAGAAAAAGAACCAGTTGAAGAAACTCGTCATTTGTATTTTCTCTTCCTTGTGTGTTTCGTCAAACTGATCCGAACCGAAACCCGACACGCTGGATTTTAGTCCACCGGTTCCGAGTGCAGTGAGGTACAGGGCGGTAAATAGAACAACTAGCTGCATGCCGTCTGCAGAAACACACGATGGCGAACCCGGATCGCATCTTGGGGGACGGAGGCTCGGGATCGTGGTTGATATCGTTAAAATTGTCACACCCTAAATAATTCAACCAAAAAAAATAAAATTAATAACATGTCAAAATAATGATTCGAGATTTTCGACACATTTATTTGATTAATCCGAAAATTCTACTCACAATTCCTTGGACTGCAGCGAAAATGGCAATAGTGAGGTACCTGTCGTGGATAATAACAAGTGGAAAGATAAATAGATAATTAGCGACTTAATTACTAAATTTACGAAAAGGAATCTACTGACTAAACAGAAATAAACGACAAACTTAGCTAGCTAATTTACGTAAACTAAATATACTATGTCTATGTTACTGAGACTAGCTGCTACCTTCCAAGGAAAGTGTCAGCTACGAAACCGCCAAGCAAACAAAGCATAAAGGAGGTCCCGAGGAAGTTGGTGACGGTGTTGGCGGAGCTAGCGCTGCCGAGATGCATCGTACTCGTTAAGTACGTCACCAAGTTCACCGCAATGCCTAGCGTCGTCAGCCTTTCGCATGTCTCCACTCCTGTCATCGAAAATACGTTAGGTCCGCACTCGGGGTTTACTTCTAAAAATTTCTCGTCGGGTCATTAACCCGTCAAAAAAATAATAATTTAATGATCAACAAAATATTTAGATGAAAATGTGTAAATGGCGAACCTAGAATCTTGGCCGCCGCCGTCCAGCCACCGGTGGAGGACCGGACGGCGGGGCGGCCTTTGTAGTCCCACGCATCTTGGAGGGTTTTATCGGCTTGAGTTTCGGGCAGGGCCATTTTGGCTTTTAGAAATTATGGAGTATGGGAGGATAGTAGTTAAGGGGGTGTAGACAAAAGTGTCACAAGATTTGAGCTTGTGAAATGGGCTTTTTATACTGTGGCTGTGGAACTAGGTGACCCCATACATTATTATTGTCATTTTAATAATATTATTTATAAAATTAAAATTACAGGCTTATTGTCGATGCATCCTCTCCACGAATTTGGTAGTTAGCCGTTCTTTTCTTCTTTTGGTTTGAACTTTAGTTCATAGGTTGCCTTTAAACTTTTTATTAATTAGCTGGTTGACAAAACAGTGTCTATCACTGTAGTCTAACCAGATACTTCTCGGCTCATATTATTCGTGACCCACGGAGATGACTATTACTAACATAGTGATGTTCGTATCATGTTGTTGATAAAGCTGTTATAAAAGTTATTAGTAAAAGAAGTATTACTGTATTATTATAAAATGTATTCAATTGTTTAATATATTTTACTGATATTTATATATTTTGGATTATAATTTTAAAAATATAATACTTTTGTTAAGACTTGATAGTAAAATCTATACGTTTATCGTAAAAGTTAAAAAAGTTTTTTTTTTTTTTTTATATACGAAAGTAAGGAGGAACCGCTTTTTCTAAAATCAACCTTTTCATCATTGAAATCTATTGTCGAAAAAATTATTTTTAGATATGTCAAACAATTTTTATCATATTCTGATAAAAATATATTTATTATTATATGTAAGAGCAATATCAAATGGAGTCTGAATCCTTAATCACCACACGTATTCGATAATCATGTCATAATTGTAATTAATTTAAAATTCACTAGTGTGATGATTATACTTGTCAATTAGAACTTTTGTTCTTACACCTCCAAGCAATCATGAAAAATCAACATGAAGAACCAAGGAACTGCGGGGTTCATACTAATGTGGTGATAATTATTCGAATGAGTAATTTCTTTGGTAAGAAAGAAATCTCACTTTTATTAGATAACTGAATCGCCTATATTATAATATTTATTATTTTATATCATTCCCGTTCTTATTAGTTCTCATTTTCATCAACGGTCTAGATACCACCTAAGTAGCCAAAATTTGCAACTACACAAGTATGAAATGGCACATGGAAGTGATTCATTTGTAAATATTGCAGATTACTCATTAAGAATCCGTTAAGTTATCAAGAAACTAACAAACTGAAATTATTTACCGAATTCTTACATATCATGCTTTTTTTCCCCTTGACAAATATATTGAAAACGCTTATGGTCTGTTTGGGAACCAGGATTTCATTTGAAATTCTGGATTTGATTAAATAACTTGTTTGGGAACTTAGATTTTGATTTCATTTGAAATCCAGACATTCAAATATTGGTATAACTCTGAGAATTTGAAATGACAACTCAAATCCTGTCATTTGAAATCTATTATTTGAAATGAAATGCATGTTTCCAAACGGCCTCTTACGATATTGAGTCAAATTTGATGATTGATTTTGAACTAGGAAGAGTCCCTCACACAACACCAGCGACGTACTTAACCTAGTATACTCCGTTTCCTCAAGTTCTACAGATCAGCAGCAACCTTGATTCAAAAGGTTCCAAGACACGGAATCAATGACAAATATAGGTGGCTATCGTTTCGCGACTAGCGCTTCAACGGTGACATGTGCCTACATTCCTTTGGATTATGTTGACCTCTTGGTTTAATTGAAGTTTTTATATATTATTATTATTACACATGAATATATTCTTCGTATACTTATTCAATGATAACCCATAAATTTATGCTATTTTTAACCGTTATATATACATCCACACTTCCACAGCACCGTGACACCGATATTCTATTAGGTTGTCTTCACTTGGAGTGAATGGAATGGAAGGTGAATGAAATGAATTTTGTACTCTAAAATAATGTTGATTAAAGAAAATGTATATAATTGTCATTTCTATAATTGTTATTTCTTCAATCATTCTAACTTTACCATCTTAACTTTAACTAACCCACATGTTTCACATAACCTGTTGTTTGCGGAGTGATCAATCGATCTTATTGTAAATCAATTCATCTAAAAATTTAAATTATTTAAAAAAACACACACATATATATTTTATATTATATTTCAACACAATCTCCTTTTAAAATCTCTTTTTTCAGTTGAACGTGGATTACGAACTCCATCTTATCGCGTCCAAAGAATTTCAATTTTCGGGGTCACTGCAAAGAAAATATAATTGTATGTATATGTATACAGTTATCCGATCTTTGCGGCACGTGCGATGAGTACCTGAGAACATGAGTGAACTTTATGATATCAAGATTGGGAACAGAAAAGAAATATCCACAAAGAAAGGGTAATCCGTCAACAGGTGCCTCCGTGCCTGTAATTGCCAAACCAGTCTGTGCTTCGTGTATAAAATTATACTCCCTCCTTCTGATATTTTTAATGTATAAAAAAAATAAAAGATACTATAATAGAAATAGCGTGAAAAAAGAAGAAAAATTGAAAATAATGAGATTTATTATTTTTGATAAATTTCAAAATAAAAAGAAATTGATAAGACAATTGGAAAAATTGTAAAAAATGATCGGGACATGAGCAAAATCTTATAGGATCCATGTGCATTATACAGAGTACACGATCATATATTCCCACTAATACATACAATTTGCAGATATTATGATTGACAGCCTATATATGTTGTCTTCTTACCAGCAGGATCGACCGCAGATATTTCTACCAGGTAACTAGCACTGAATCAACAAAGTCTTTTTGCTAGGTATCGAATCAACAAAGTTAAAAATATTTGCCAGCGATGTAAATTTAGAATAGTAATATCTATAGCTGATTTATAATTGCTTATTATGATTAGTTTGAAAATAAAATAAAATTTGTATTTGGTTAGATAATTTTAAGTTATAAATAACTTATATAATATTATATTTCCAAGAAAAAAACTTATAAAATATTAAAAAATAAATCTGATAAATTACTAAGTAAAGCGATGCTATTATTTTATCACATAAAAAGTTAATAACACATGTCCAGCGGCCGAGCGATGATACTAACTTTCACCATATAAATATTAAATTAAAACAAATTATTTTCAATATACTTGTGAGATTAAGCTATATTTTATACAGCGTCATTTTCTTATTTATTACATAAATTTACATTTTGTATATACATTCCGACACAAATTTAAAAATAGAGGTAATTGCATATCGCACCCTCTAAGTATCGTTCAAAAACGATAGAGTACCGATACTTTAAGAAACTCAACTCGCACCCCTTATCTTTACTTTTCAAAACCGATATGCACCCCCTGCCGTTAACTTCCGTTAACTCAGTGCACTCCGTTAAGTCAGTATATATATAATTGCAATTCGGACCCCCTAACTTAGGGGTGATCACGGTCTGGTTTAAACCGCAAAATCCACATAAACCAATCCGATATTAATCCGATCCAAACCGAAACCGAAATGAGGTTTACGGTTTCGGTTCGACTAATTTAAAAAACCGTGGTTTGTGGGTTGGTTTCGGTTTTATATTAAACCAACCCGTTATAAAACCGAACCGCATGTGTATATATATAATATAAATATTTAATATTATATATATACAAAATATTAGTTTTACATAAATATATTAATTTTTTAGTTTATACTTGCTAGGTTGTCTAGTTGCTTACCTTATCAATACCAACTACAAGTCATATCAATTTGGTATTCCACGACTTCGGTTCAACTTTATGCATTTTATTAGACTAAAATTTGTATTTTAATTTAACTATGTGAAATTATGTAAATTGAGACAAAATGATCCTCTATTTTCTAGTATTATTCATGAATTCTCATTTCTGATTATAAGCCTTAGTCATAAACCGATCAATCCGCTTAACCGAACCATTAAAAACCGCACCGCTTGGTCCGGGTTAATTGGTTTGCGGGTCGCGGGTTGGTTTGAGATTATAAAAAACCGCTAATATATGGTTTGGTTCCGGTTCTACCTCCAACCCGAACCAAACCGGACCGCGATCACCCCTACCCTAACTTACGTTCAAAAACGATATGGTATCCATATTTTTGAAAACTCGAATCGCACCACCTATTTTTACATCTCAGGAACGATACGCACCCCCTCCGTTAAATTCCGCTACCTTCGTTAAAATTCTCCCCCGTCTCAATTTACATGTCCCTTTTGCTTTTTGAGGAGTTAAATTGACTAATTTTTTACGAACTATTTGAAAATATGTATTTATTATTTTAGAAAATATAAAGTTACATATTAAAATAGACTAGATTTAATTTTTGATGATATTTTTTTAAATTTTTTTGATCAATTTTTCCAAACAAAATAATTAAAATTTATATATTTTAATCAATAAATAAATTTATGTATTTATTTATAATAAATATCACATGATATTTATTTTTTATATTTAAAATAGTGTATATTTTAAGTACCTAA